>NW_025382029.1:0-14069 GCF_016433145.1 Gracilinanus agilis | reverse complement strand
CCTTCCTTCCTTCCTTCCTTCCTTCCTTCCTTCCTTCCTCCCTCCATTCCTTCCTCCCTCCCTTCCTTCCTCCCTCCCTTCCTTCTTTCCTCCCTCCCTCCCTTCCTTCCTTCCTTTCTTCTTTCCTTTTTTCCTTCCCTAATTCTTTACCTTTTTTCTTAGAATCAATACTGAATATAAGCTATAAGACAGAAGAGCAGTAGGGGAGAGGCAACTGAAGTCAAATGACTTGCCCATGGTTATACAGCTAATTAGAATTGGAGGCTAGATTTGAATCCAGGACCTCCTGTCTCCTGGCCAGGCTATCTATCCATTGAGTCACCAACTGCCACCCTAATTCAGCTGTTTTGATCTCGATTCCCCCATCTATAAAATGAGGGTGGAAATTGGACCAGATGACGTCTGAGGTCCCTTCTGGTTCTGAATCTAGGAGCCTATAAGCCTAAATCAAGTGGGAAGAGGAAGTACATAAACCTACTCATTCAATAATAATAGAGACTTGCCAAGGCATCTACTGGGACTTGAGCACTTACTCATCAGCTGACTAATTTCCCCATGTGATTAGGAAATTGTTCCACTCCAGAGTAATGAAATCCTGTAGAAGAGAAAATGAGTAATATTCCTTCATCAGTTTATAGAATTTCAGGGTTGGAAAATATGTCAGAGGTAATCTAGTACCATCTGTTTCTGAGCAGGAATTATCCAGACTTTGTTTGAAGAATCCCCAGTGATGGGGAAGTTGCTATTGCCTAATACCACTCATTTCTCCTTTAGGACAAATATTATTATGAATGAGAAACTATATAGAGTACTGGGTCAAGATTTGGGAAGACAATTCAAATCTGGCCTCAGACACTTACTAGCTATGTGACCTTAGGCAAGTCACTTAACTCTGTTTACCTCAGTTTTTTCATCTGTCCAATGAACTGGAGAAGGACATGGCAAACCCTTCTAGTATCTCTGTCAAGAAAACCCTACATGGAGTCACGAAGAGTTGGACACAACTAGTTCCTTTAATTATAGGGGTACCAATATCTTCTTGGTAACTTCCAAATGGTCTACCTAGTTCTGCTTTAATGAGACAAAGCAGAACAAGTCTAGTCTCTTGTCCTATATGGTTGCAGCTGTTCAAGGTCCTTCTTCACTTTCTAAGCATCATGAAAGATGTCCTTCCTGGGTGAATGAGAAGCAGGGGCGTAAGGGATTGGAAGCAATCAGGTTGTCGATTCAGAGGACCAAAAAGACTGGCAAACACCACGAAAGTCTTCATGACATTCTGCCAACTACCTTCCAAGTTTTTGACTCCTAAATTTGATGTATTTAATATGAGAACAGTTTATTGTGCTCCCTCCTAATCCAAGAGGAGAGGGATACATGGAAAGGGACTAGAGAATTTACTCTAGGGAAACTGGAACTTCAGGTTATAAAATGTTTCTCCACCCAGGAGCCACATTCTCACAGAAGTCCTTTGGCAGTTTTCAGAATATTGTTTTCTTGGCTAAGACAATGAAAATCACTGAAATTCGGAGCCATGGATCTTGGAATCATGGTCCAGATAGACTGATTGTACTCAAGATATAACTAGTTTTCTTTTTCTTTCTCCTCAGCTAACCACCCTCCTCCCCATGTGTCTTTATTCTCTTATTGCCTCCTCTGTAAGATTTTTTAAAGCCTCATATTTCTGGAAGTATCTTACACTGCAAACTCATACATAGCTTTCTGAGGAATGTAGTTCCAAAGAGAATAGAGTTCATGGGAAAATGGGCCTCTTTGTAGGACTTGAAGAAATATCGATTGGATTGAATTAAAATGGGCAAGGAAGATTCTAAAGGAGCTAACTTATTTTATTTTTTAAACCCTTATCTTCTGTCTTAAAATCTATTCTAAGTATTGGTTCCAAGGCAAAAGAGCAGTAAGGGTTAAGCAATTGAGGTTAAGTGGCTTGCCCAAGGTCACACAACTAGGAAATATCTGAGGCTACATTGAACCCAGGACCTACCATCTCCAGGCCTGGCTCTCTATTATTGACCCGCCAATGTGCCCTGAGCTACTTGATTTTTTTCTTCAGAAGCAATATCTTTTTATAAAAAAAATGTTTTATAATTTTTTTTCAGACCTTATTTTCTTTCTTCTGGTCCTTTGTTATTTCTATTCCATGTACCTTTACTTTTTATCCCATCAATTTTTTGCTTTGAAGATACAAGAAACATTTCTGATCCCTTTTAATGCTAGTGCCTTCTCTCTGTTGATTACTCTCCAATTTATGCTGTCCATATATTGTTTTATCCTGCATGGAGTTGTTTGCTTGTTGTCTCCCCCATTAGACTGAGATTCTTAAAGAGGACTATTTTATTTTCCTTTGCATCTCCAGTAATTAGCCTTGTGTTTGGCCCATAATAGGTGCTTAGTAAAATTCTTGTTGACTGACATTGGCCTTCGCATAGGGGCTCTTTTCTGATAATATTCTCTTCTCTTTTTGCTTTAACTTGCTTCATACAGATCAGGATACAGTTAAAATATGTGTGTGCATTTTTGTGCATACATACATACATATATATGTATATGTATACAAAACACACATATATATGTATGTATATATATATACATGCTGATTTCTAGTAATTTTAAAAAATATGGAAAGAAAAGAAACTGGTTGGTTCTGACACCTTCCCTTCTTCAACGTCTCTCCTCCTACTTCCAAACAAACCAGATGTTTTTCTTTGCTTTCCCAGGTGGTTTTTGGATGCAGACACACACACACACACACACACACACACACACACACATCTGGACTCCTAAAAACAGCTTGGTGTCTCTTCATTAGCATAGTCAAATCTTGACAGTTTTCTTGGAAGAGATAGAGCCAATGTGTATAAGCTATCTACTCACCAGAATCTTAGAGGTGTCTCTGATGAAATATTTACATATGTGGATTTCCAAGTTACACAATTCTAGAGTTAGAAGTGGCCTTTTTGGCCATTGATTCCACCATATATTCAAATAAAAATATGTTGCAATTGATGGCACACTTGGGTCGCCATCTAAGCACGTTTATGAGTTTTACCTATACTACCTACCCCCCAAAGTGGTCAGCCAGTCTTGGTTTGAATATTTTCACCAAAGGGGGGAACTGAGAACTTCTCTTGGCAACCCATTCCACTCTTGGATAGCCCTAATCATTAGGAAGTTTTTCCTCACACATTAAACCTAAATTTGCCTTGTGGTGTCCATCCGTGGCTCCTAGTTCTTTCTGTGCCCTGGGGGCAGGGAGGACAAGTCTAGTCCCTCTTCCAAAATTCAGATTGAAATTCAAATCACTCTTTTAAAGAGCATAAACAGCTCTTTGGCCAGAGGAGCTGAGAGAACAACATGGCTGACTTCTCATTTTTCAGAACAACACAGCTCAGAGGTCAGAGGGAGAGAGGCAGCAGGAACCAAAGACATTGAGAATTCTGTGTCTTGCAGGGAGAACTGTGTAGGTCTGTTTGCTCTGGCTCCTTGCCTTTTTATTTATATGAACCCATAGCCACCTTTCACAGTGCGGGGCCAGCCTTCCCCAGAGACTCCATTTCAGAAGAAAATCTTTCTGAACTTAGAGGGACAATGCCATATTACCTCCCTCTGGTCATTTGCCTTTGGCATATATACTGCTTGGATAAGAAATGTAGTTGATGACAACTATTGAGTGTGTGTGTGTGTGTGTGTGTGTGTGTGTAAAGTAGAGGGGGGGAAGTGGAGGAATGGGGGAAATTAATTCTCTTTCCAGCAAATAATTCACTTACTTATTTGGTCTTATCATGGGATCGTAGAATTTGGAGCTTGGAGGTTATCTAGTCTAACCCCCTCACTTGATAAATAAAGAAACTGAGGTCCAAAGCAGGGAAGTAACTTATTCTAGACCATATATCTAGTTAGTAGCAACCTTAAAGGCAGGCTCTCTGACTCCTTTTGAGTTGTGGTTGTTCAGAAGATCTCTGTTCCTTGTGCCCACCCAGCAGCAAAGGTTGCCTCATGTATAGGATTTTGTCGTCTACCATTGTTGGCATTGCCTACTTGGTTATGAGTCCAAGAGAAGCTGGTGAACTGAAAGAGTCATTCCAGTAGACCAAAGTGGGCTTCTTTTAAAAAGTACATCCTATCCAAACAGGCTCCACTCACTCTAATGAGGTTTCAAATGAGCCACCTTATAGGGTGGGTTAAAAAAAAAATACCAAAGCTTAATGGTTGTCTGACTAAGAAGGAAAGACTGCCATGGTGGTAAATGGGGGCAATTTATCTGGACAATTTAGCAGTTTAGTACAATTTAACAGTTTCAATAAACTGTTTAGATATAAACTTATTTCAAACAGATAATGAATCCACAAAACCCCAATAACCAACTTTGGATATGTATATGTCTTTAATGGATGAATCTGGTAGATAAAACCAAAAACACATGGCAGTCCTTGGAGAGGATTCCTTGTTCTATTTGAAAAGCCAGCATTTATGAGAAGAAATCTGTTCTTCATTTTTGTTCCTGGTGCTTGTTCTCTTTGTTACGATTGTTAGTTTTCAGGAATGAATCTTATTTCAACCCTGAAAAGAGCTCTAAACTTAGGGTTAAGAGAGGCCTGGGTTCAAATCCACTCTCCAACACTTAGTAGTCATGGAACTACAGGAAAGTCACTTATCTCCTCTGACCTTCAACTTCCTCTTTGCCATAAAATAGGGATAATAACCATTGTACTTAGTTCTTATGGTTGTTGTGAAGATCAAATGAGATTAGATAGCTAAAGTACTGTGCATACTTTATTTATAAAGTATTGTGCATTGCTATATAGATGATAATAATTATTATAATATATAATAATATATAATTATAATATATAATAATGATTAAATATTCCCCTAAGTTTTACAGTTCTAGAATCTGTTGTTGCCTTTTCTAAAGGTAAACCTTTCTTTTTTTGTGATTTAAAAATTTTTATTTAATTAATTAATTTACAATATTTTCCCATGGTTACATGATTCATGTTCTTTCCCATCCCTCTTCCCACTCCCCTCCCATAGCCAACGAGCAATTCCACTGGGTTTTACACATGTCATTGATCAAGACCCATTTCCATATTATTGATATTTGCACTAGGGTGATTGCTTAGTCTATATCCCTAATCATATCCCCATCCACCCATATCAGTTGTTTTTCTTCAGCATTTCAGCTCCCACAGTTCTTTCTCTGGATGTGGATAGCATTCTTTCTCATAAGTCCCTCTGGATTATCCTGGATCATTGCATTGCTGCTAGTAGAGAAGTCCATTACATTCGATTGCGCCACAGTGTATCCGACTCTGTGTATAATGTTTTCCTGGTTCTGCTCCTTTCACTCTGGATCACTTCCTGGAGGTTGTTCCAGTTCACATGGAATCCCTCCAGTTCATTATTCCTTTCAGCACAATAGTATTCTAAAGGCAAACCTTTCAAAAACATTTCTGCCCCAGAGCTAATGCCTTCCCCAACCCCACCCCTACTTGAATTTTTAGTTTATATCTCTTTCTTGGGATGACCATCACAGCTTCAAGGTGCTCCAAGCTTCTTCTCACTGGGTGGAACAATTTGGATGGATGAATTTTATCTGGCTTTACTTAGCTTGTTTTCTGTGAGCACCTTGCTCTACTCTCTCCAGTTTCTGGCTCAGCTAAAATCTTTAGCTAGGAATCTGATAGGCTTGTCAGAAAGAACCATGTTCCAGCCAAACCAGCTTACTTGCAGTCTCCCATATGTGACTTGTCTAATGTCATGTAGTTTGGTGTAGTACTCAGGCCCTTGGAGATCTCTTCTAGGGCTCTTCCTACCACATTTCCTTCTGGATTTATACAAATGTGCTTCATCTCAAATGGTAACTACATGAAAAAAATCAGACCAGAATTTTGAAATCTATGTTATTCTAGCCTGCTTTCCACAATAATTTTTTTTGATACAAAAAGGGCTATATATTCATTCATCCACAATTCATTAAGTAGACTTTTATTAATAAGTTCATAACAGTTTTATCATTATATTTATTTTAATATTTATTAATAAACCATCTTTAATAAACTATGTACTAGGCATTGTGCTGGAGATAAGAATATAAAAACTGAAATGAAATAATCCTTATTAATGAGAAGCTTTTATTATATTGGGGGAAATAGCAGATATGAAGGAAAGTATACACATATTATTTACAAAGAATTTTCAAAGTAATTCCCAATGAGTTGGGAGAAAGAGCACTAATAATTTGGAAGTGGTGATTAGGAATCTTGAAGGAATCAAGATATTCTTTTTTTTAACCCTTTCCTTATATCTTAGAATCAATACTCTATATTGGGTCCAAGGCAGAAGAGTGGTCTAGGGAATAGGATTAAGGGTTAAGTGACTTGCCCAGGGTCACAAAATTAGGAAGTGTTTGAGGTCATATTTGAACTCGGGACATCTTGTCTCTAGAGCTGGCTTTCATTACACCGAGCCACTTAGATGCTTGTCCCCAGAAGCTAGGTGTTCTATGAAGCAAAGGTGAAAAGAAAGTACATTCTATTCATTGAGGACAGCCTGCACAAAAATGTAGTGAGAGATAGAATGATGAGAATGGTGAACAGTAAGTACCCTAATTTGGATGAAATGAAGGAGAATTATTTGCCATAAATCTAAGAAGGCAAACTGGAATGAGGCTATGAAGGTCTTTTGATGCCAAATATATGAGCCATGTTTTATCCCAGAGAAAAGAGGAAGCATCCCTAGTTTCTTTTGCTGAGATGTAATATGGCCAGCTTTGTGTTTTAGGAATATCAGTTTAGTAGCTTTGTGAAAGATGGATTAGATAAGGAAAAAAACTAGAATCAAAGAAAGCAATTAATAGGATTACAAAATCCTGGACATTTATGATCATTTTTGAGTCTCACCACAACTCTGTGAACTAGATTTCCTCTCCTTCTTTTATTTTGTTCCCATCTTCCTTTTTTTCCCTTCCTGGATCACTGCCTTGTCATGACAGAGGGTCTTGCATTACTCAATGAAACTATGAGTTATGATGTGAGGGGTTATTCAAGATGAACAAGTCATAGTAGAGAGTTCTAATGAAAGGTGCTCCATTGGAGAAAGAAATGACAAACCACTCTAGTATTTTTGCTAAGAAAAGCCCACGTACAGTATTAAAATGAGAAAAGATATGACACTTAGCTTGTAAGGTGTCCAACATGCTACTGGGGTAGAGTGGAAGACAATTACAAGTGGCTGGGTGGAAGCTGAAAGGAAACTCAGCTGTGGATGTATCTGGTGATGAAAAGAGAGTCCAGTGATCCAAAGAACAATATTGTATCAGAACCTAGAATGTTAGTTCTATGAACCAAACTAAGCTGGATGTGGTTGAATAGGAGATGGAAAGATTAAATATAAACATCTCGGGTATCCATGAATGTAAAAGCATGGGAATGAATGAATTTAATTTAGGTAATCATTATATCTACCACTGTGGCCAAGAATGTCTTAGAAGAAATAGAGTAGGGGCAACTAGGTGGTTCAGTGGAAAAAGAGCCAAGTCAAAAGACAGGAAGGCCTGCATTCAAATCTGGCTTCAGACACTTGCTAGCTGTGTGACTCTGGGCAGGTCACTTAACTCCAATTTGCCTATCCTTTACCACTCTTCTGCCTTGAAACCAATACTTAGTATTTATTCTAAGGCAGAAGGTAAAGGTTTTTCAAAAAAGAGAAATGGGGTAGTCTTCATACTCAATAAAAAAACTAGAAAAGCAGTACTGGGGTATAATCTCAGAAATGAGAAAATGATATCTGTTCAAATCCAAGGCAAACTGTTCAAAATTATAGTTTTCTCCAACCACTAATGCTGAAGAGGCTGGAGTTGATCAGTTCTACATAGACCTACAACATCTACTAGAGATAAAATCAAAAAAGATGTCACATTCATCAGAGGGTTTGGGAATGCTAAAGTAGGAAATCAAAAAATAATTGGAATAACAGGCAAGTTTGGCCTTGGAATACAAAATGAGGCAGGTAGAGTCTAATAGAGTTTTTTGAAGATAATTCATTGGCCATAGCCAATACTTTCTTTTTAAACTCTTATCTTCTTTTTAAACTCTATCTTAGTATCAATTCTGTAGAGATCAAAACTAATATTCAATAACTAAGTATTATATTTTTAAAAGTTTTATTAATAATAATGTACATAAAAACTAGAGTGAAAAGGCTAACTTCAGCTGCACTTGTGAAGAAGAGAGAAAAGAGTTACAGAACTTATATAAAACAATAACATGGCTATGCAAATGTGGAGGTGCAGGAAAGATTAAAGGGAATTTTGGGAAATACTGAGGGACTTCTGAGGGGATGAAGTCCAAGTTTTAAAATCTCCATTTATACAATTCTAAGGCAGAAGAATGGCAAGGGCTAGGCAATTAGAATTAAGTGACTTGTCCAGGGTCATACAGCTAGGAGTGTCTGAATTCATATTTGAATCCTGGTCTTCCTGACTTTAGGCCTGGTGTTTCATCTGCTGTGCTATCTAGCTGCCTCTCAAGCACTGTTTTGGAACAACCCCCAAAATGAGTCAGTTTACACATGGATATCACTAGATAGTCAATATCAATATCACATTGATCAGACTCTTTGCAACCACAGAAAGAGAAGCTCTATCCACTCATTAAAACAATGGCACTTACTGTGGTTCAGATCATGAGCTTCTTATTGCAAAATTCAGACTTAAGGCAAAAAAAGTAGGCTGTTAAAAATCACAATACCCTATAGGTATAACCTAAATAACACACCTTATGAATATGAAGTGAAAGTAATGAATAGATTTAAGGAATTAGATTTGTTTGAATCTAAGAACATCTGAAGAACCATGGATGAAGGTTTGCATTATTGTATAGGAGGCAGCAGCATCATCAACAACAAAAAAAACATTCCAAAGAAAGAGAAGAACAAGAAAGCAAATTGCCTATCAGATATTATAAATAGCTGAGGAAAGAAGAAAAATGAAAGGTAAAGAAGAAAGGGATATCTATCTATCTATCTATCTATCTATCTATCTATCTATCTATCTATCTATCNTATCTATCTATCTATCTATCTATCTATCTATCTATCTATCTATCTATCTATCCATCCGTCTTTATCTATATCTATCTATCCATATCTATCTTTTTATCTATCTATCTATCTCTCTATATCCATATCTATCTATCTATCTATCTATCTATCTATCTATCTATCTATCTATCCATATCTATCTATCTACCTATCTATCTATCTATCCATATCTCTCTCTCTCTCTCAAATGAATGCAGAATTCCAGAAAAGAGCAAGAGATAAGAAGTTTTCTTAAATGAGCAATACAAAGAAATAGAAAAAAAAACACACTAGAATAGGAAAGATAGGAGATCTCTTAAAGAAAATTAGAGATGCTAAGAGAATGTTTCAAGCAAAAATGGGTATGATAAAAGATAAATATGGTCGGGACTTAACCAAAGTAGAAGAGATTAAGAAGAGGTAGCAAGAATATATCTAACTATTTGAGAAAGATCTTAACATCACTGACAACTGTGATGGTGTAGTTACTGAACAGGAGTCAGACATCTGGGAGAATGAAGTCAAATGGGTCTTAAGAAGTATTTCCAACAATAAGGCTAGTGAAAGTGATGGAATTCCAACTAAGTTATTTAAAATCTTTAATTCAAAGATATTTTATTTTCCTAATTACATGTGATAGTAATTTTCATATGTTTTACAAAATAATAAGATCCAAAGCATCTCTTCCCTTTCTTCCCTTCCCCAACTTGGAAATGGTAAGCAATTTGACCTGAGTCAGACATGTATTATCATGCAATATACACGTCCATATTGGTCATTTTTGGTCTAAACCAAAACCCCAGAATAAAACTGAAAATACACTGATGTGAAAGATAATATGCTTCAATATGTATACATCTGAATTCAACAGTTATTTCTCTAGAGATGAATAGCATTCTCTATCCCCATCACAAGTCTTTCAGAATTGTTCCAGATCATTGCATTGCTGAGAGTAGCCAAGTTGATCATCATAAAATTTTCCTGTTACTGTGTTACTGTACACAGTGTTCTTCTGGTGCTACTCATTTTGTTTTGCATCAGTTCACACAGATCTTTCCAGATTTTTCTGAAATCATCTTGCATATTATTTTTTATTCCACAATAGTATTCTATCACCCAACACATACTACCATTTGTTTTGCTATTCCTCAGTTGATGGACATTCTCTTAATTTCCAATTCTTTGCCACAACAAATCCTTATAAATATCATACTTTGGAGGCATTGAATATTAATTTTATATTTAAAATTTTTTTTAAACCCTTAACCCCCACCTATTGGCTCATAGGTGGAAGAGTGGTAAGGGTGGGCAATGGGGTTGCCCAGGGTCACACAGCTGGGAAGTGGCTGAGGCTGGATTTGAACCTAGGACCTCCCGTCTCTAGGCCTGACTCAATCCACTGAGCTACCCAGCTGCCCCCCTGAATATTAATTTTAATACATATACCACCACAAAAAGAGCTGCTATAAATGTTTTTGTGCACAAAAATCTTTTCCCCTGTTTTATTATCTCTTTGGAATATAGATTCAGAAGTGGTATTATAGGATCAAAGGGTATGCACTGTTTTATAGTCTTTTAGGCATAGCTTCAAATTGCCCTCCAGAATGGTTGGATCCATTCCCAATTTGACCGATAATTCATTAGTGTCCCAATCTTGCCACATCCCCTCTCACATATATCACTTTTCTTTACTGTCATATTGGCCAATCTGATAAATGCTGGAGAGGATTGGCAAATTGGGGCACTATATTGTTGGTGAATTTGTGAACTAATCCAATCACATTGTTTTGATTTGCATTTCTTTAATCAAGAGTGATTTAGAACATTTTAAATGTGATTTTTGATAGCTTTAATTTCTTCATCTGAAAAATTGCTTGTTGATATCCTTTGACCATGTCAATTGCAGAATGGCTTGTATTCTTATAAATTTGACTTAGTTCTCCATAGATTTGAGAAGTTAGACTTTTATCAGATACATTTGTTATAAATCCCCCGTTTGTTGTTTCTCTCCTAATCTTGTTTACATTAGTTTTGTTTGTGCAAAAGCTTTTAAATTTAATATAATAAAAATCATTCATTTTACATCTCATAATGTTCTCTCTTTTTTCATAAATTCTCCTCTTCTCCATAGATCTGCTGGGTAAACTATTCTATGTTCCCCTAATTTACTTATGATCTCACTCTTTATATCTAAATCATGTATCCATTTTGACCGTATGTTGGTATAGAGTGTGAGATATTGTTATATATTTCATTCTGTAATACTGTTTTCCAATTTTCTCTGCAGTTTTTGTTAAATAATGAGTACTTACAAAACTTTTTTAAAATCTTGAAAGATAATGCTGTTAAAGTGCTACATTCAATATATGAGTAAATTTGGAAAACTCAGCAATGGATTGGAAAAGATCAATTTATTTCTCAAACCTAAAGAATAACAGTGCTAAAGATTAATGCTCAAATTATCAGACAATTTTGCTCATTCACATGCTAGCAAGGTTATGTTTAAGATTCTGCAAGACGGGCCTCAGTAATATGTGAACTGAGATGACCAGAAGAGCAGGCTGGTTTTTGAAAAGGCAGAAGAACTGGGGACTAAACTGCCAACAGTTTGACGGATTATGGAGAAAGCAAGGGAATTCCAGAAAAACTCCCCATCTATTTCGGTTTTATTTACTTCACTAAAGGCTTTCAGTGTGTGGTTCACAAAATATGGCAAGCCTTCAAAGATATGGGAGTGCCAGATCATCTTATCTCCTGAAGAACCTATATGCAGATTAAAAAATCCACAATTAGAACTGAACATGGAACAACTGATCATTTCAAGATTGGAAAAGGAAGACATTGAGACTGTATATTGTCACCTTGTTCATTTATTGTTTGTCCTCCATTTTTAAAAAGAAGACCAAGGATGTGACTAGGGATGTGTCAATTTGCTTGTGAATTCAATTTTAACGAGGCAGAGTTGCACAAAATTGTCAGCTTCACTCTCTTTTTCAGAGTAATTGAAATTCAGAGACAAGACAAAAGTCAGGATGACTGGTGATGGCCAGGGATTCAGTAGATCATCTTGCTGTCTTCAATGTCTGACCAAGCTCTAAACTCACTATAATGTTTGCTTCAGCTGCTTTCTTGGTTATTGGAGCAAATTGTTCTCATCTGCCCTTTCTACCAGAAGAATTCTTCACTTGCTTGGGGGTAAACATCTCATACAGCTTACCTTTCATCCACTTTTTTTTTAACAAGTAAAGAAGCTAGTTTTATCGCTAGAAGAAACCCAAGTAGAGTTTTAGCTTCTATCATTTATAATTTATTTGCAGCAATAATTATGTGAAATCCACATGCTATATTTATTATAATGTTAGAACATCTGCGACAAGTCCAGGAAGGTATATGGACAAGGCAATTTCCAAGGTCAGTTCCAAGACTCGATTAAGTCCTGCTTTTGCCAGAGTAGGGAGTAAATTAGTGGCCATTCTCCCTCCCCAAACCCAAATGTTTTCTTTGAATTATTGCATCATAGGCAGTGAAGCCATCATTGGAAACCAGGGGAAGAGGGGATAAGGAATTAGGATGTTCACATCAGACTTTCTTCTTACTTTGAAAGCACTGGGCAATAACATAGGAAAGTGAATGTCCTGGGAGAAAGAGTCACTATTCCAGATTGGAAGCACATAAATATATGTACAATTAACCTATTAATTGTCTTCTATCGCCAAGGCAAAACCCCGTCCCCTATTCCATATACTTCTAACAATAATAACCCAAACTTAAATGGTACTTTATGCTAATGGGCAATAAGTCATGAATGAATGCTTTTCCTATTTTGAAGTTTAGAAAAACTAAGACTCAGGAGGTGATGCCCCTGGGAGGTAGTGTTGAATACTAGAAAGAACATTGGCTTTGGAGTCAGAAGATTTGGGTTCAAATCCTCACTCTGCAGTATATTAACTGTATAGTAACATATTAACTGGACAAGTAGCTCACTGAACCTCAGTTTCTTTATCTGCAAAATGAAAGGGTTAGACAAAATGATCTGAATATTCTAGATACTCTGACTTATTTTGGTGAATGGCTAACCCCAGCTACATTTTGTTCTTTGATCACCTAGAATTTGAGTCCCTTGAGGGCAGGGTCTGCTTCATTTCTGTCTTTGTATTAACAACACTTGATATGATGTCTGGCACAAGGTAAGGTTAATAAGTATTTGTTGACTGAATTCTTTAATGTCTTTTCTTTTATCATTTAAATTTGATTTCCCCTACATAAAAATGCATGTTGTAAAGTGGGTTAAAGCAGAGTGTTACCTGGATGAGGCCAATCCTCCTTAAGGAAAGCTGGAATTTTGAGGTTCATTTCACAGGGACGGGTCCCTTCTTGCTTATCAGTCTGATTCTGAGTAGCTTTGTTGGAGCCATAGTGAGCAGGAAATCATTTCTGTTATGAGACAGGGAACATACTGATTGATGGTAGCTGATCAGGGTAATAGAGAACTCTTGGCATGGGGAATACTTTCTTTTCATCTGTCACTTAAAGACATTTCTCTGACAATCAGAGTCTTCAGGAAGGACAGCCTGAACAATAGAGGTCTTTCTACTTCTTCCTCCCTACTGACTTGGGTTCACACTGACAAAGTTCACTTGGTATGTAATCCTCAAGGCATGCATGGATTGTGGCGGCCAAGTTTAGAGATATATATCCCCATGTCAGTGAATTGGAAAGAAATGACTCTTTGGCGCCAAAACATTGAAGGTGGTCCCCACAGCAGAGATCAGAAGAGCACATGATTGGCTATGTCCACCTTGGAGGTGTCAAAGTGATAAAAAAAAAAAAAAAAGGTTTAAAGCAAGCTTTCTTACAGCTGCTGTATCTGTATGAGACCTTTGACAGCTCAGAATGACCATGGCTCATCCAGAAAAGTGTTGCAAAAGTAACAAATCTCTTTCCTTCCTTCCTTCCTTCCTTCCTTCCTTCCT
>NW_025382028.1:2446-6711 GCF_016433145.1 Gracilinanus agilis | reverse complement strand
AGATAGAAAGGGGACAGACAGACAAGAGAGAAAGAGAGAGAGAGAGAGAGAGAGAGAGAGAGAGAGAGAGAGAGAGAGAGAGAGAGAGGACAGACAACAGAAAAAGAGAGAGAGAGAGAATATGCCATGGAAGAATTTTCCTTTTTCAGATTGCTTTCTTTATTATGATAAAATCGCTCTCACATAACTACAAGTAAGCAAACAGAGCAGCCCACGAGGCCCCTCTCCAAAAGCCTGGGTCTGAAATGGCTTCTTTTTCAGAGCCATGTTGAACAGACCTTCTGAAAATAGGTCTGGGCTTCCCTTTACTATTTGCATATCAACTGCTCATAGAGAGAATGTGCTCAAAATACTTTGCTGCTTTTCTTGCACAAACCCAAGGGTTTCTTGCCATATTGCTTAATGTAAGAAGACAGGAGGTTTCTTTCTGCCAGTTTAAAAGGGAGCACACATTAGCCCAGTGCCAGACCTGCCCTTGTCATCTGCATTTCCTTGAAGTTGCTTTGAGAATTTCACATTTGAATTCATAAGAGCAAGAACAGCATATGAGTAATGCAGGGTGCTTACTCCACTTATCTTTGGCATAGCTAATTCCTCAATTCTTTGGAAGAAATGAATTCCTGCACTATATTATCATAAAAGGGACACCTAAAATTTCCACTCAGATTTGATTAGTGAAATTGAGATGGTAGGTAAATTTTAAATCAACTGGAAGCCAATGAATAAAAAAAAATGTTTCCTCCTCCAGTCAGTTTTTAAACTAATCAAAAGATCAGGCTTATAACAGGGGAAACTTGGGGATCATCTACTCTGAAACTGAGCAGATCAAAACAAGCTTCTTCTATCAAGGATTTAATTAAAAAAAAAAAAGCAACCTCTAGTAGAATGGAAACTACTTGAAGGCTACAGTTATGTCTGAGTATCCGGGACCCCATTTGGGATTTTCTTGGCAAAGATAATGGAATGGTTGGCCATTTCCTTCTCCAGTTCTTTTTACAGAGGCAAACAGGGTTAAGTGACTTGCCCAGGGTCACACAGCTAGTAAGTGTCTGAGGACTTATCTGTCTACCTGACTCCAGGCCTGGTATGCTATCTATCCATTGAGCCACTTAGGTGCCTCTTCTTTGTTCCTATATTTCTTAAATGACAACCCTCCCTCCTTCCTTCCTTTTCTTCTTATCTCTCTCTCTCTCTCTCTCTCTCTTTCTCTCTTATCCCCTGGTTCTTCCCATCTTGCCTAGGCTAGAAGTCCTACTAATCACAATAGGGATTCTGACCTGCTCCATTTCTAACCTGGTTTGCTCTATTTCTCCCTTAAGTATGCTGCTGGCCCTCACTGCCCCCGCTCCATTGCTCCCTAAGGAGATCATCTATCATATTGGTGCCAGACTTAATGTGAACATGCAATTGGCTTAGTCCACTACAGCTCAAAACTTCAAATTCAAGGGATCCACCAGCCTCAGCCTCCTTGGCAGCAGGGATTACAGGCATGAAGCACATAAAGTACAATGTGATATAGTTTCCACCTGCTGTACCCCTCCCCATTACTTTCTGAGTGATGTCCGTGTTATCTCTCTGGTCATTATAATATTCCATGACTCACAAACACTATTAGCCCTGCTGGTCTCTAACAGGTCTGGCCTTTCTTTCTGGGAATTTGGGGGTTGCTGGAGTGGAGGGGGAAGTGGAGAAGGAAAAACAGAGGAGACAGCAGACACATTAAGCTATTACTATGTGTCGGGTCCTGTGCTAAACACTGACAATAAAAATTCAGGCAATTAGGTCCTGATGGTCTCAGTGAGCTTATATTTAATGGAAGAAACCAACCCCAAAAGGGGAGCAAGTGGGACGGTGATGCTACCATGAAGATGACCTGAAAAGTTCGATGGAAGCCTGAATCTAGGCAAGAAATAGCCAAAGAAGGCCTATCAAAGTTCCAGGGACAGGATCCAGTTTTCTTTTTGGAATTGTGGAGATGGGATCATTAAGTAAGTGTTGTCACTTCCCACAAGCAATTCTGTCTACTCTCTTCCAGTTTAATTCTAGGTCTTGATCAAAGATAACTTACACACTACAGTGACAGCATTGTGGATGATGGTTTGATTAGGAAAGAGGAATGATTTTGCAAGCAAAAATGATTGACAAGCAACACCACAACAAACATCTTTACCACCACATTTTTGAATCAAAAAAAAATTTATTTTTCCTACTGTGCTTATTTATCTGGGTAGTGCAAAATGCTGCCATAAGACTCTCTCCCAACAAGGTGTTATACTTCAAAATTGGGCAAGGTTACTTAAACAATAATTGATATATTGGTTCCAATACTCTCTGATCATTAATATCAGGGGAATTGGGCAAGGTTACTTAAATGATAGCGGAGATATTGGTTCCGATACTCTCTGATCATTTATTAATATTAGGAGAACTGGGCAAGGCTACTTAAATGATAGCGGAGATATTGGTTCCAAATACTCTTTGATCATTAGTATCAGCATTGTGCCTGGCACATAGTGCCATATAAATGTTTGCTATTATTTGTTAATTATTATTATTATCATCTCAGATCCATGGTTTAATTATGTCTTCTATTCATGAGGTCAGAACACAAACTCAAGGAACATTTTCCTTTAAAGTTGAAAGTAAAGTTGTCTATTTTACTCACAACTTTTAGGAGCATCAAACACAGACTTAAATCTGGCCTACAAGCCATCTAGTTCAACTTCCTTATTTTGTAGATAAGGAAACTGAGTCCCAGGGAGATAGGGTAACCTCAATATCTCATGGTTAATAAGTAGCAGAGGGAGGATCTGAAGGTAGAATTTCTATTTCTAAATGCAGGGCACTCTGGTCCACCAATAGAGCTGGGAACAACACATGGGGCTTGGACTTCCCATTGGAGTTTCCTTTTAAGTAGATCTTGGGTTGAGTTTTCAGAATAAAAGAGTCACAGCTTCCCTGACTTTCTGTTTTTGTTTGTTTGTTTGTTTTTAAATTTCCCCAGTAGGCAATTCCTCTTCCTTGCTTGGTCCAACAAGTTTTCAAGGGAAAGGAGGGATCTGGTATAAATCCCATATTTTATAGAGCCTGGGGATCTGTGGGAAGAGTCTTAGCCCATAGGAGGTAGAACCCAAACACCTCCAAGAGCAAGACCAGGAAGTCAAAGGTTGTTCATGCATGACCATCAGAGTGGTTCTGTCCATACAACATGGAATAAATGCAGGAAGTTCTTGAAGACATATGAGGGCCCATTATATACCTCATTTACACCTGGAACTACTCTTCAGGGAACAGTAGCGCTAAAGATTCAGTGAGTTCCCAGGATAGGGTTAATGATTCCCAATGGACCTACTTACCACCTGGCATTCAGGGCACTAATGGGGCACAGTTCAGATTCCCCAAACTGTGGATTCTCCAGGCCCGAGAGGTTTACAAGTACAATCCCATTTGTGAGGTTTTCCAAATGTCAAAATGTGAATGAAAAATTGAGTTGATTATCCAGCAGTGCTACTAGATGAAATCTTCTGGTTTTTATTTTTTCAAAAAACATTTATTAAGCACCTACTAGGTGCCAGGCACTGTGGCTGAGCTTTAGGGGTACAAGAACAAAAATAAAATAATCCTTGCACTCAAGGAAAATGATCTCATTGGAACAAGAAAGCCAAATGGAAACACAAGCAAATTTTTGTTGTTGTCCATTTGTTTCAGTTATGTCTGACTCTTTGTATCCCCATTTAGGATTTTCTTGGCAAAGAAACTGGAATGGTTTGCCATTTTCTTCTCCAGTTCATTTTATCAGTAAGGAAACTGAGGTAAACAAGGTTAAGTGACTTACTCAGGGTCACACAGCCAGTAAGGGTCTCAGGTCAAATTTGGACTTCACTCCAAGGCCAGCACTTTATCCAGTGGGACATCTATGCCCGCCAACTTAGATACAAAGTAATTGAGGAGGAAGAGAAGAGAGTAAGGGTCTCTGGCAGGGAACCAAGATAGGTTTCACAAAGAAAGTGATGCTTTAATGGAGTTTCTTGTTTGTTTGTTTTTAACCTTTTGTAAAAAAATAAGTTTTTATTGATGTCTTTTAAAAAGTATCAACATAGTTTCCCTTAGTATAGCTCTTCTTCTTCCCAGGAAGCCCCTAATACAATAGTATCCTTTAAAGACAAAAAAAAGGAAAGAAAGAAAGAAAGAAAGAAAGAAAGAAAGAAAGAAAGAAAGAAAGAAAGAAAGAAAGAAAGAAAGAAAGAAAGAAAGAAAGAAAGAAA
>NW_025382028.1:0-2401 GCF_016433145.1 Gracilinanus agilis | reverse complement strand
AGAGAGAGAAAGAGAAAGTGAAAGAGAAAGAGAAAGAAAGGAAAAGAGGGAAAAAATCAGCATAATTGATCAATATACAAAAAAAATCTAAAAACATGTGCAATGCATAATACTGTCTTGATCCACAGTTCAGTCACAATGTTCCCATCTCTCCACAGCCCCCTGACATGGACTATCTCCATCTTTTGTCACCCTTGCCAAGTTGCTGGGGTAAGATGAAGCCTTGGAGTTGTTCTGCTTTGTATTTCTCTTGTAAACGACTTAGAACTCTCTTCTATGTGGTGTCCATACTCTTCAATTCCTCTTTTAAGAATGGTCAGTCCATGTCTGTTGACCACTTGCCTATTAGGAGATTGTAAAACTCACTGAAGTCCTCCAATACCATTCACTCACCATTTCAGAGAAGCCCCAAGGTGAGGCAGTTACAAGAAGCACTCTGGAGAACTGGCCAAAAAAATCTCAGTCAGTAACATGGCAGATAAAATTTTGTTGAAACTGGCTACCTCCTCACCTTTCTAGTTCCCTGGCCAATCACAATTACAATATACTCCATTCTGGCCCCGCTCCCTCACCTCCACCACATTTAATCCCTAATTTTTTTCAGACTTAGCTCAGATATCATCACGTTCTGAGTGAAACCTTTCTGACACTTCTCTCCACCAAGGATGAGTGCCCTCCACTCCCCCAAATTTACTGGCGCTTCCTTACATAGAGAACATTATTTTCCAATCCCCTCCCCAGTTGAACATGAAATCCTTGAAGAAAGAAACTTTTTCTTTTCTGTCTTTTTGTCTCTATCACCAAGAACATTAAAGTAAACAAAACAATGTTTACTAAATTGATCATTATAAGACACTTAGGAAAAACATTTTCTAATAACGGCTGTCACCATCCCAATGACTCAATCTCCAGCAAAACGATGCAGAATGTATACAGCTCTCCAAATACAAGACCCTAGACAAGCTAACCAAAGTCATGTGGGAAGGAGAGATCCATTTCATTTCTGTCATCTAGTTTGCCACTGGAGTCGTTCCAGAGATGCTTTCAGGGAGACTACAGAAGATGAAAATACATCCCCAATACTTTTATTCAGCCACACAAAGCAGTCAGTGAACCCACCTATGCAAGAGACATACATCATTAAATAGAAAAGAACAATAGAATAACATCTTATCCTAGGATCATGTCTATCTGAATTGCACTGATAAGGAGGAGAAGGACTGGATGAAGGAATAAACATTTACTAAGAAATGATGACATAATAAGCACTATGTGCTGAAGATTCAAATGCCCCCAAAAAATTGTCAGCCAACTGCCATTTATCAAGTGCCTACTATGTGCCAGCCTCTATGTGCTAAGAGGTTCCCATTCTCACAGGAAAGACAACACTTCTAAGAGAGTGGTGGCTAGGGAGGAGATGATAGAAGCCCAGAGCTAGAGAGGGAAGGGTCCTCGGAGGACATCTAGTCCGATCTCTAACTTGAACTCAATGTGCCCAGGGAGTGATGTCCAAGGTCACAGACAGTAAATTGCAGAGCTCAGATCAAACTCAATTCCTGTGACTCCTAAGATCACACAGATCTGAGGCTTTCTGATTTAGTCTGGGAAGTCAATGGAGGATGAGTAGAATCATAATGCAATGGGCAGCCATGCTCTTTCCAAGAATGCTAGTGTTGTTACTGCACAGAGATAAACATGGACAAGGAGGAGAAGGGAGTGTTCACTAGAGGCTGATGGCATGAAGTTAGGAGGAGAGAGACATGGTTGGTCTGGTTCAGACTAGCTAGAGTGAATGCCAACCATCAGAAACTAAGGGCAAAAGTTGGACTTTTTGTGCAACATGAATAATAATACTTATATTATTAAGTTATTAGTAACCCTCTAAATCCTTCCCTGTTGCCTCAAGAAGGCAGGTAGAGGGTGAGGCAGCTGGGTGGCTCAGTAGATTGAGAGCTAGGCCTAGAGACAGGAGGTCTTGGGTTCAAATCTGACCTCAGACACTTCCTATCTCTGTGACCCTAAACAAGTCACTTAGCCTCCATTGTCTAGTTCAGTGGTTCCCAAACTTTTTTGGCCTACCGCCCCCTTTCCAGAAAAAATATTACTTAGCCCCTGGAAATTAATTTTTTTTAAATTTTAATAGCAATTAATAGGAAAGATAAATGCACCTGTGGCCATCACCGCCTCCCTGGATCACTGCAGCACCCACCAGGGGGCGGTGGCGCCCACTTTGGGAATCACTGCTCTAGCCCTTACAACTCTTCTGCCACAGAACTAATACACAGTATTGATTCTAAGATGTTCTAAGGGTTTAAAAAAAAAGGCAGGTGGATAATCTGCAGTACTTGAAGGCAACAAGCTCTGACAGCTATTCCCAAGCTGGAGAACCCTCAGGTTAAGG
>NW_025382027.1:0-6566 GCF_016433145.1 Gracilinanus agilis | reverse complement strand
GTCCCTGGCTTTTTGGTCATCCTTCTCTTTCTGGCCTGATTTTCTTTGTAGATCATGTTTTGCCTTCTTTGCTTCATTTTCAAGCTGGCTAGTTCTGGCTTTTAATACTTTATTTTCTTGTTTTAGCTCATGTATTTCCTTTTTCAAATTGTCTTCAGCCTCTCTTGATTGTTTTTTGAGTTCCTGAAGTTCTTGAGTTAATTGAGTTTTAAATTCTTGAGTTAATTGAATTTTGACATCTTCCAAAGCCTGTGTCCAGTTCACTGGAACTACTTCCTCTTCTTCTATTTCTGTTGCATTTGCTCTCTTTTCACTTCATTGAAAGAAGTTGTCAATTGTCATTTCTTTTCTCTTTTTCTGTTGCTTGCTCATGTTTTTTCCCTTCCTTGTTCTGCTAATTTCAGCAGATGTATTTAATGATCTTTGATTAAAGATCTTCCCCCCAGGGGTAAGTTACTTTCTCTGCCCTTGGAAGACTTCTGGTCTGTCAATTGTTGGGATTAATCCTCTATGGATTGGATTAGTCTGCCCTGAGGCTAAAACCTCAAAGCCTTGAAGGGAGGGAAAAACAAACAAACAAAGAAAAAAACCCAAAAAAGGTGGGGTGACAAGAAGGAGTGTTTTTTGCTGAACTGAGCTCTCCAACAGTGGGGTCCCCCTGCACTATTCACTGTGTTTGATCTGGTTTTCTTTCCTCTTGAAACCCTGTGTTCTCTATCTCAGTATGAGGAAGCCAAGCCATCTGTGCTCTGGATTTTGGCTCTCTCTAAGCCACCATCTTCTGGGCATTTTTGCTGTGTTTCTCTGGTTTTCTCCACCAGTCACCTCTCCAGTGTCTGTGTTTGACTCCCTGAGTCCTATGCCAGCAAGGCCGCTCTCCCAACCAGTGTACCCACCAGCCCTGAGATGTCCCTGGCAGCTGGAGACTCCACACAGCACATGGGGGTGGCGTCTTCGGATCCTGGGATTCCCCTTTCTATGCCCTCAGTCCCGACAGTTCAAGTATTGAAGCCTTTTTCTTGGTGTACCTCTTTAGTTGTGTAGCAGTGGGGTTCCCCCTGCTCTGTCCCATTCTTAGATTTGGTCCTCTTTCTTCTTGAAGCACATTGTTTTCTATCTCGGTGCGTAAGGCTGCAGAGGTTTTAAGATTTGCTTCGTCTATGCCGCCATCTTACCGGAACTTCGTCACTTTATATTTAAAATGCCATCTTGCCCAGAATATAATAGAAGACATTGTGGTGGTTATGAGTAGGGTTAATCACATTACTAACAGTTCCATTGGCTTAATCTGAGACACATGCCTAGTTTGACATATCTAGTTTATAAAAGAGACAGTATTAAGCCCATGTCTTCTGGTTTTTTAGATCATTTTGCTAGTTAAACTAATACTTCTTCTCTGTAACATTTCTTTAATTTGAGCATATTCATAGTACATCATAAAAAGACATTATTGCTAAATCATAATGATAAAGAAAATAAGGCCTAGAGAGGTCAAGTTTAATATTTAAGATTACCAGGGCAATCAGGCTAACTAGCTCCAGTTCTAATACTGTTTCCTTAAATAAGAAAATTGTTTATAATGTCATGCAAATAAAATTCCTCTCTTTTCCTTTTCATTCACTTCTTTCTGTGGTGTCAAACTCTTGGTTGTCCAAAAAGGGGTTTTATTTATAAAGATACTGGAATGGTTTGCCATTTCCATCTCCAGCTCATTTTACAAAAGAGGAAACTGAGGCAAATAAGTTTAAATGATTTATTCAGTGTCACACAGATAGTATATGTCTGAGGCTGGATTTGAATTCAAGTCTTCTAGACCTGAGGTTCATATATTTTACTCATTATTGCACTTTGCTACACCTATTTTCCTTTCACTATGTTTTCCTATGCATTAAAATGTAGATCAAATTTTGAATTATTTTCTAAGTGATTTGGAAAAAGTTAATATTTTTCCTCAGTAGAAAAGTATCAGCTAATGATAGTGGATAGATTGCAGAGAAGATCCCTAAATTGAAATCTGGACTCAAAAATTAATAGCCATGTGATGCTGGGCAAGTCATTTAGCCTTCTTTGCCTTAATTTCCTAATCTCTAAAATGAGCTGGAGAAGGCAATGCCTAGCCACCCCAGTATCTTTGCCAACAAAACCCCAAATAGAATAATGAAGAATAAGACATGACAGAAATGACAGAACAAAACTTCTTTTTTTTTTTTTAATTTTTTTAAACCCTTAACTTCTATGTATTGGCTCATAGGTGGAAGAGTGGTAAGGGTGGGCAATGGAGGTCAAGTGACTTGCCCAGGGTCACACAGCTGGGAAGTGTCTGAGGCCGGATTTGAACCTAGGACCTTCTGTCTCTAGGACTGACTCTCAATCCACTGAGTTACCCAGCTGCCCCAGAACAAAGCTTCTTTAATCAACATTTTCTTAAATTTAATTATTGACATTTCCCAACATTACTTTCTTTTTTTAAATTTTATTACATCTCTCACAAAATATTCCCATCTTCTGTATTATTTTTAGATATTCTTACTGTACAGAGTAATGGTAGAAAAACTAAAACAATAAATGAACATTTGCTGCCACCTGCTGGAAACCATTGGAACCGTTTTCCATTTTAAAAATCAAGAGAAAGTGATACTTTCTTACTTTTCCAACACTATGAATGATATTGACATGATTAGATCACTCCAATTTTTAAAACATTCAACATTTTTTCAGTAAAAATAATGCAATTAATAAGAATATTTTAGTTAAAAAGTATCATTAAACTCAAATTTATTTTTCTTTATTTCTGTTTACCTGTTATTTAATCCCTTTCTCGATCCTCCAGAGCATTGCCTAATCTTAATCCTTTCAATACAGTTATCTCTGGGGATACATAAGCACCCAGAAAGCCAGAAAATTTTAACATTTCAAAATATTATATATATATATAAATTTTAAAAGATATTTTATTATAATTAAGAGATTTTAACTTTTTCAAAAGATATAAAAAGCAAGTTATAGATGTCCATGGTTTCTTATTCTTCATAAATTATGTCAAATAAAATAACAGATAGTCTCCTGACTTAAACAAATGGCTAATAAAAAGATGAGGACAGTTACTGAAATAAATAAGTAATTTATAAGTAAAGAAAGTGAAGGCTACATACAACTGAAAAACAAAAAGAAAATTAGGTTAAAAGAATAAAACTTCAGTAGTTCATGCTAATTGGACATGACCACATAAAATCAAAGGAAGAAATGGCTATTAGCCAGAAATTCCCAGTCTATAGCTTAAGGAATCTTTTTAAATTTCATTTTTTAAAAATGTTGGTAGTGGGAGATCTATTACTAGTGATTTATGATTCCAGTTGTACACCAAGCTCTATGTTTGTGTGGATATATGCATATGTATTAGTACACATGTATATATTCACTGAACAAACACCTGTCCTTCCTGCCCTAACTGCCCTCCTCATTTGAGAACATAAGAAAAACAAAACCTCTATTATGTACTCATGTATGTATGTTTGTATAGCCAAGTAATTTAAATTTTAGCTCAGGATATATATTTGTCTATGAACCTACCTAAACACCTACCTACTTACCTACTTACCTGTCTATCTATCTATCTATCTATCTATCTATCTATCTATCTATCTATCTATCTATCTATCTATCTANCTCTCTCTATCTATCTATCTATCTATCTATCTATCTATCTATCTATCTATCTATCTAGTTATCGCTCTAGCTATCTAGCTATCTATTTATCTAGCTATAATACTCTATTTTTCTTCCATTTTAGGCTTTTAAGTTTTCTTTAATATTTATTTTGCCTAATGAAGTTAATAGCAACTCTTTGGTGCATTCAAATTTTCAAAATGTTTACTGCTTAGGTAAGAATTTTTCCCTTTTATTTTTATCTGCTTTTCTCTTCCCAGTACTTTCTTCCATAGCTCTTATTTATTTTTCTTTTCTCCCCTCTAGTTATTTAATTTTTTGTTTTTAATTACTTTAACTTTTCTTTTAAAAAGAAAGATATCAGATCATATCTTTCAAAAATTCTTATTGAATTTGGATCTAAACTACATTTTCTTTCTTCTTTTTCTTGTAGATATTTTGGAGTCATTCTCTTCTGAGTTTATGCTTTGAGTACTCTTCCAGCTATAATAGGTTTTCATGGTACCATTTTACTTTTGTTCATTATTCCCACCTTAATCCTCATTTGGCATTTGGTGTTATTATTCTGTGTGCCACACTTTCTTTTTCTTTTTCTTTCTTTTTTTTTAAACCATTAACTTCTATGTATTGGCTCCAAAGCAGAAGAGTGGTAAGAGTAGGCAATAGGGGTCAAGTGATTTGCCCAGGGTCACACAGCTGGGAAATGTCTGAGGCCAGATTTGAACCTAGAACCTCCCATCTCTAGGCCTGACTCTCAATCCACTGAGATACCCAGCTGCCCCCTGTACCACACTTTTTGAATGAAGATTTTTGTTTTGTCTTGTCATTTCTTGCTCTGAGGTACTGATTATTGTGCTTTTCCAGAATCTCAAGAAGAGTTCAAATGTAGATAATTACAAGAATTCAGTGCTCACAAAGTTGGCAGATTCAGGGAAGGAAAATTTGATTACTCCTTCCTTGTCTGTGTTCTGAAACAACCTAAATTTGTGTTTGAACAATAACAGAATTCTCCTGAATTCCATTTCTCTACCAGCTAACAAGAAAACTCTGATGGTTCAGAGTGACAAAACTCTTACATTCTTTTTGGCCTGGAATTAATATCCAGGTTATTCCTTTCTAGGCTTCACTCTGTTCTAGAAGTTGGAACTAAGAATATGATTTTCTAATACCCAAATCACAGGGTTACTGCTTCCTCCTGAATGCACTCCTCTTCTCTATGCTGCTTGTAGCTACCCCTTGTCATGGACTACCACGTATAGTCCTCTTCCTCAGTCAACTAGGGATTTGTGAATTGGAATAGATGGTCAGTCACAAAATTAACATTCGGCATTTGTTCTATTGCCTGAAAGTACATATTTGTGCCTTATATGACTTTGGCAACTCTATTTGCCTTTGTGTCTAGCTTTTCATAATGTGAGAGTGCTCTGTGTACCCTCACACTCTTCACCAAATCCTATGTCCAGTGTCTATAGACTTTGCTGTCTATCTCCCTATACCACTCTGGAATGGGTTAATGACTCATTTTGATTTTTTTAGATTTCCAATCTCGATTCAGACTTAAATGTTTTCAGGTATGTTTAGATAAGTCTTGATTACTAGCTCACTGTACTTCTTATGTTACTCTTCCATCTTAGCTATATCTATTGAATTATATTTTAATATTTATTTGTCCCCCTCCCCTTAAAATGTATTTCAGTAAAACAAATAGCATGTTTGTTTCAACAAGAATTAATTAAACATGCATTAGAGTCAAGAAAACCTTGGATAACAATAATATAAAATCGAGATGTCTCTTAATATAATGATAAAAATGGTATAAAGATTTAAAAATCAAAATTATTTCAATTGAAGAATACTGAAAGCTAGAGTGATCAGGAAATGGATCATGTAGGAGGGGCAGTCAAGGTAGACTATGTGGAATGCTGGGATTTCAACTCATACTGGAAGATCAAAGACAAAGCAAAGAAGTATGCTACAGTGGAAGGAGTGATAAGTAATGAGTCACATGACATGAGTTAATATCCTACTCCTTCCATTCATCTCATTCATGATCTTGAGCATTTCCCTAAGGGTTTCAAATTCCTCCATTACACATGCAAATATTGTGTTATGTAGCCTCTAAAGTGACAGCTCTTAACCTGGGTTCCAGTAACATTTTTTCGGATGGTGGTTGCTTTGTTTTAATATTTTGATGACATTATTTCAATATAATTTGTTTTTTAATAACCTTATATGCCATCTTATGCATTTAAAGCATCATTCTCCAGAAAAAAGGTCAATATGTTTCAACAGACTGTCAAAAGCATTTTATAACACAAAAGCTTAAGAATCCATAATTTAACGTCCCTGAAAAATTTTAACCTATTACTTTTAGTTAGACAAGTCTTTTCTGAAGTAGGAGACAATTTTAAATTAGATTTTGCCTTTTTCTGGCTCTGATTGCTTTAATTGCCCCTCTGTTCTTCTTTTTTGTCTTTGATTAGGACCTTTAAGCGAGTAAGGCCTTACTTCTATCTCTAAAACAATATGACTCAGAGAGATGTACAAATTTCCAAAGTCATATTTGAAACTTTTTTTTAAATTAAGTTCTATTATTCATTCATTTATTTATTTATTTTCCAATATTTTCCCCTTGGTTACATGATTCATGTTCTTTCCCTCTCTTCCTCTCAACCCCCTCTTATAGCCAACAAGCATTTCCACTGGGTTTTACATATGTCATTGATCTTTTCAGGAAATCTAAGTTTCTTGGTTAGACATCTAGAGGCTAGGTTCATACTGGTTAGGGAATTCAAAATCTCAGGACATTACAATCATTGTCCATAAACTACTGTTTCAATGTGCTTCTCTAGGAACATGAAATTCACTCTAGGAATATCTGCATTTATCCTTTCTGTGAA
>NW_025382026.1:0-5772 GCF_016433145.1 Gracilinanus agilis | reverse complement strand
CAACAATGGTATGGCTGGATCAAAGGGCAGGCATTCTTTTATAGCCCTTTGAGCATGATTCCAAATTGCCAGCCAGAATGGCTGGATCAGTTCACAGCTCCACCAGCAATGCATTAATGTCCCAATTTTGCCACATCCCCCAGAAACCTATCTTTTGACCGATATCATTCTCCTTTTCAATCAGTTTACTTGGATCAAGGCATAGATAGAATTCTTAAAATATTTACAGATGATATGAAATGAGAAGAGTAGCTAAAATATTAGATTTGTGGAAAGGAAGGAAATAAACATTAGATGGTAACTACTCTGTGCCAAGCATTGCGCTAAACATATTTTCTAAACAGTATCTCATTTAATCCTCAAAACAATTCCAGGAGGTTGGGTGCTATTGTTATCCCCATTTTACATTTAGGGAAATGAGATAATCAAAGATTAAGTAACTTGCCAAGGATCAAAGTATCTAAGGCCAGATTTAAACTCAGATCTTCCTGAGACTCTATCCACTAGGCCACCAGCCACCTCTAAATTGGAGGATGAAGATGAAAGGATTGGACAGAGTTGAATCAAATAATGGACAACATTAAGGAGAAGAAATTTAATAGCGGCAAATGCAACATCTTATACTTGGATTCAAAAAAAATGAAGTACATGAATGCCAGCAGAAGATTATGTGACTAGATTTCATTTAATATATAAAAGATCTGAGTATTTCAGGAGACCACAAACTCATTTTCATTCAACAATGTGTTAAGATAGACAAAAGACAATTCAGTTTTGGGTTGTCTGGATATTGATATATGGGCAAGAAACAGGGAGATTGTGGTATAACTGTACTCTGTGCTTACTAGACAAATAAGAGTATTGCATTCATTTTTGAACACTAGATTATAAGAAAGATATGGATGGAGTGGATTGTTCCATATTTTCATGTTATTCAGTCTTTTCATTTTTGTCCAACTCTTTGTGATCTCATTTGGAGTTTTCTTGCCAAAGATATTGGAGTGGCTTTACATTTCCCACTCTAGCTCATTTTATAGATGAGGAAACTGAGAGAAACAGGGGAAAGTAAATTGCCCAGGGTCAGGCAGCCAGTAATGTCTGAGGTCAGATTTGAACTCAAGAAGATGAGTGCTCTGACTTCAGATCCAGAACTCTATCCACTCCACCATGTTGGTGTCCTATTATGAGGAGATGTATCTTTCTCCTTTGTATCGAGAGACTTGAAGACCATGACAAGTACAGGTTAGTCAAAGGATCTGGGAATGATTTAACTTGAAGAAAAGAATATTGAGTGAGTGTATGATAGTTTTCTTTTAATATTTGAAGAGTTATTCATTGGAAGAGGGCTTAGATTTGTTTTGTTTTGTCCCACTAGGTAGCGAGCAGTAAGAACAATGGGTAAATTAGAGAGAGGTGGGTTTCAGCACAATGTTACAGATTTATCGAAAAATGCATTGGGTTTCCTTGAAAGATAATGAGTTCTCCCTCAGTAGAAGCCAGTCAGCAGATGCTCAATGAGATACTCATATTTCACAAATGTAGCTGAAGACAGGCAGACAGTAGACAACAAGTATTTATTAAGCATTTAAGTTGATAAACCATCTACTGCTAGTAATAAAGAAATCAACAAGGAAAAATTCAACCCTAATGTACTATTTCGATCTCATGAACAGTCCTCCCACCACTGTCCAGTTTTAATAAGTTGTTCAAACACATTCATTTTCAAATATATCAATTACTAATGTAAGATAGTCCATGACTCATTTGAACTGCTGTATTTCTCCAAAGTGCGATCTGCCACTCACAGTCAAATATAAATCATTACCCAATTCCAAAAGAGACAAAGATGATCAGAAACCAAGATCAAAATGTAAGCTCACTGAGGGCAGACTTTTCATTCTTGTATTTGGTTTCCTCATCCCTGATAATAGTAGGTGCTAAATAGATCCTTGTTGAAGCAAGGAAGGAAAGTCTCATTATGAGAATATTTTCCATCTCGAATTGGCATGTACTGGTAGATTCTACTTAATAATAATTTCTTTTAAAAGCTGAGTTTGCAGAAACCCTTAGTTCATAAGAGTGGTTCATCAAGAATTATTAATACTAGCAATAAAAGAACTAGGCTTTTTATTGTTAATAATGCTGAGGCTCATAAAATGTCCATAAAAGTTAGTATACTGATTTTGAGTTCTGGCCTTACCATATTAGCTATGTGTCCATAGCTGAGTTATTTAGCCACTCTAAGTCCTAGCTTCCTTTACTATGAAATGGGGATGATAATAATCACACAATCCACTCCATAGATTTGTGGGGAGGAAAACATTTTTAAAGTATTCTAAAAATATCTGTCACTAAGCCACTGCCCTACTCAAGAAGTATGATGTTCCCAAAACACAAAATTATGACATAAATGGAAAGAGAATATTATAGTGAAAGAGAAATTGACTTTGAATTTGGAAATATGGGTTTTATTTCCAGTTCTAATGCATATTAGCTGAGTAATAATAAATATATTTGATAATTATATAGTGCTATATGCCAGTCACTGTGCCAAGTACTTTAAAATTATGTCATTTGTTTCTTGTAATAGCCTTAGGTTGGTTGGTTAATGTCCTTCATGCTTGAAGAGGACCAAAATAATATCATTGATATCTTTAGTCTCACTCACAAATAGGATTTAAGTGAGGCAGAGTTGCACAAAGTCATTAGCTTCACTCTCTGTTCCAGTCACTGAAATCCATTGGCAAGATAAAAGACAGGACAAATGGTGATGGCTTGGGATACAGTGAATGATTTTAGCTTTTTCATGTCTAACAAATCTCTAAGTGCTCCACAAACACTTGATTCTGCTGTCTTCATGAACATTGGAATAAATTATTCTCATCTACCCCTTCCCTAAGGAAAATCTTCATATCTTTGGGATAAACATCCCTCATCTCACCAGTGTGTTTTGAAGTCTTTTGGTTATCTTCAACCTGGTTTAGCTCACCTACCACTATAATTTACCAGGATGTGGTCACTGAAAATGCTACAGCTTTTTGGAGCCACAGGTGAGAACTGTATGGTAGGTGAACTCCAAAGTAAGGGTGTACAAGGTGATCAAAAGATTAGAATCGGTGGCTGAGGGTGACAATGGCCTTTTTCAGGGCTGTTTCATCCTTTGATTTCTATGTGCATAACTCTGGGAGGAAGGCACTATTATTATCATCATTTTACAGATGAGAAAATGGAATTAAATAGAGATTTTGGGACTTGCCAAGTGTCACATAGTGAGTGCCAAAGACCATATTTGAAATTTGCTTTTCCTGATTCCAGCATTCTAGCCACTGTGTAACCTACCAAGTCACTTAACATTTCTGAACCTGAGTTTCTTTATCTATAAATTAGAGTCAATAATCCTCTCCCTTGAGAGGTTGTTGTGATGAATGCAATGTAAAATGCAAGGTAAGTGATTTTGATCCTTGCAATTCCCATCTTAGTTTAAGGTATAACTAATCATGTCTATGGATATAAATCTTGTTCAATCTTCAAAGCTTAGATAAAGTCCTATGACCCTCAAGAAGCTTTCTATAACTACTATAATTCCAAATAAATTTCTTTTCAAATTTCTTATATAGTTTGCAGGACACATTCTATAGGACCCTCTCACTTCATTGTATGGCCTTCTGAATTATATATTCTCTATATGTTTCCTGTATAAAAACTCAGTTCTCAAAGGAGTTGGTTTTCTGAGATATATATAAGCCACCTAGCACTTCATTATATGGTCTTCTGAATTATATATTTTCTATGTGTTTCCTTTGTATTAAGTTAGGTTCCCCAAGTATACTATAAAATACTGAGGAAGGCTATATCTAACAGTTTTCTTATGTAGCATCTGGGGGCACCCTGACCCCCACCCCAATGCACAGGGTAGCTCCCCCAGAGAAGGTTACTTGAGGTTCAAGGTACTCTGGTTAACTCATAGTTAATGAGTCCTCTTACCAATGTGTTTTCCTTTAATAGTCTCCCAGAGGACACAATTATTTCAAAGCAAAAGAATTTAATGAAATGCCCTAGTAAGAAAATTAGCAATAAAATATCCCCCCACCCCCGCCCGCCATTAACCTGGGATGTACTTTCCTCACACTACCTATACCATCCATTGGAAAAAGGGACACATAAGAAGAAACATGCATGGGAGGAAGGGCAACAACTTATACCTTTGAAACTACCAATCTACAAATGTATTCTAGTGATACCATTGGGATATCCCATTAGACTTGCTATGTGCTTGTCTCTACCAGACATATAGTCTCTTTCTTTTCCACTGATTATGGCTGGGGACAGCCCTTCCTGGGTATGTAGCTTTGGTGCTTCTTTCTGCTAACATCTTCAGCTAAAGTTCTCAAAGATAATGCTTTCCCTTCCCCTTCAGGAGAGTGGATACAGCCATGTTTTTACAATTTAAAAGTCAGAGGACTCTTTATGGTTCTTTTAGAAAAAACAATTGTTCTTGCCTCAGTCACAGAATTAGCAATAGGGTGTATGGGAGAGGTGGATGGAGAGGGGCATCTCAATTTTTTAAATTTTCTGTTGTTTTCTTTTATAGAATGATTGTTGTTCCTTTTCAGAGAATTATCCAGAAAGCTTCTCTATCTCCAGTAAAAGATATATTGCTCTAAATACACTGACCAAACTTATGTGTACACAGAGCAACACATTCTGTGCATGTCCACTCTATATATCCATTCTTCCTAGTAATTTTATATCCATTTGTGCAAGAGTATATCCTCAGGCTTAATCTTTTCTCTGAACTCGACCTTCTCTTCCCTAGATTTGAATCTCAGAAGGTATATCACTGTAATTTAGGGTTTTCATTGCATACATCTAATTTTAATCCTGTAGGGTTGGATTACATTTGGTAATTATCCATTTAAGATATATTGGCCCAAATATAGCTCTGAAAATTCTTCAGTGGCTGTTGTTGCTATGGTATTTCAAGCCTCCAAATTCCATTATCCCTCCCATGCAGACGAATGAACACTGGAAAGGAGTAGGAAAAAAAGATGATAGATAGATAGATAGATAGATAGATAGATAGATAGATAGATAGATNATGATAGATAGATAGATAGATAGATAGATAGATAGATAGATAGATAGATAGATAGATAGATAGACAAATAGACAGACAGATAGACAGACAGACAGAGATAACCCAGGAAAAGGTTGTTTCTCCTACTTAGCTGGCTATATCCCTATCTTTTATGTGCATATACAACTGGCTAAATTCAAAAGGGGCCTTTTTCTTGGTTTTACTTCCCATAGTGAAGAACATAACTGCTGTTTGATTGGATAAAAACCATCTTGTAAGTGCTCAGAAGTACAACACTGCAAGTTTAATAGAAGTTCCCACTACCATCACCAAAACCCATTGAAATAAAAAGTCAAAGAGAAATAAACTTTGATGGTCATTTATTTTTTCTACTCCTCAATATAGGAAGGAATTTTCTCAGAAATTATAATGAACCCATAAGGCATTTATGATCTTGGGGATTCCTATGAATGGGTTCATCATAAGAGGAAGAAATCCTTTTATTTTGATATACCATTCACAGTTTCCATGACCATCTAATCTAATGCAGGCTTTCATTAACTATTGCAAAGTCTTAATAGGGTATTTTCTTTACTCTCTTTCCCTTATGTTCTACCCTTAATGTCATTTTTAAAATAATTCTTCTTATTGATATACATATATATATATATATATATAGAGAGAGAGAGAGAGAG
>NW_025382025.1:0-4352 GCF_016433145.1 Gracilinanus agilis | reverse complement strand
GGAACAGTTATATAATGCTGAAAGTTAAAGCTTTGGAGGAAAACACATACATAAACACACACACACACACACACACACACACACACATGCCAGAGGCCAGCAAAAGGGAGAAAGCCCCAAGATCGGATAGTGCTTGGGGGCTGCATGTTTTACGACTCTGTAAAGCAACAGAGGTGAATTTATTATTATATCTCCTTTTATTTGGGATTGTCCAAAAGATCCTGCCATCAGACTAACTGCAAATTACCTGCTGCAGAGTAACAAAGAACAATGTTGGCTCCAAAGATGGGATATGAAAAAGCATCTCCTTTGTAGAGATTGAGGGTCCACATATATTGTCAGGGTTTTGGTGGTTTTTTTAAATTGATTGATTGGTTTTGTGATTTTTTTTCCCCTTTAAAAAAAGCTATTGGGGCAGTGGATAGAGAGCCAGGTCTTGAGATGGGAGGTCCTGGGTTCAAATCTGACCTCAGAAACTTCCTAGCTGTGTGACTCTGGGCAAGTCCCTTAACCCCAATTGTGTAGCCATTACCGCTCTTCTGCTTTAGAATCGATACTTAGTATGGATTCTAAAATGGAAGATAAAGGCTTTTTTGAATAGCTATTATAAGGGATGACTCTTTGAGAATAGGTAGGGGGAGAGGTTCAAAAGGAAATTTAGGTGATATAAAAACAAAATATATCAATATATATTTTTAAACCAAGGTACCTGGTATAGCCTAGTGCTATCAAATGCCACCCCCTGTGCTCTTTATCAATGCCAGCTATATATACCTGAAGTCATATCTCTCTCTTTGTACTTTCTTCAAGCTGGGCCGCCCAAGGTTATACCACTCAACCAGAAATATTAGGTTTCCCAAAAGTCTTAGTATGATTTAAAGCTTAAATAACTTCAGATGTATAAATGCTACAAACTTTAAGACATCATTTGAAAGTTTAATTATTTATCCTCTACATTCATTTACTTTTATTTTTTAAATTGTAAATATATTTTATTTTTCCAATTACATGCAATAGCAATTTTCCACATAAATTTTCTGAAGTTATAAGATCCAAATTATCTCCTTCCCTCTTCCCTCCCAGAAAAGTTAAGCAATTTGATCTGGGTTGTTGCATGTATATATTTCCTTATTGATCATTTTTGTAATAGAATAAACATGTAAGACCAAAACCCCAAATAAACTAAAGTGAAAAATAGTAATGCTTTGATCTGCATTCTGACTCCCACAGTTCTTTCTCTGGAGGTGGATAGCATTCCCCATAATAAGTCCTTCAGAATTGTCCTGGATCATTGCATTGCTGAGAGTAGCCAAGTCTAACACAGTTGATCATTCATTTACTTTTATAAGTTTTAAATGTGAAATTTAATTTTCTGGGTGACACTTTCTCAGACAGGTGGCTTGATAAAGATAGAGAGCTGGATTCCCTTGCTCGGCCACCTCAGTCTCCATTAAGCTTTTTGTGGTAGGATCACGTCAAAACTTCCCTGTATTGAATAACCTTTGTCAAATTGCTTGTCTTCTTAGTGAGAGGGGTTGAGAGGGAGTGTGGGAGGAATTTGGGACTCAAAATTTTTAAATGAAACTTAAAATTGTTTTTAAGTGTAATAGAAAAAAATAAAATGTTAATTTTTTAAAATTCCATGTAAGCATCAAAACCATTATATGGAAAGATCTGATGACTAAGATAACAAAGTAATCTGTTCAGCTGCTGAATGGTGGTAATGCAAGTTTCTGCAAAGTTTGAAAATCAGCTTGATAGCCTGTGATGGTGATTATGTCCAATTTTAATAAGAAATAGGAATATTCTTAAGTATTTAAATATTTTATTTAAAACTTTTTATTGAAATATTCATATCATAACTTAAATATTCAAATAAAAACAACTATTCAAATCTATTTTGTAAGTTTGTAGCACATACTTCTAAAGTCGTTAAAACTTAAAACCACATTGTAACTTTTGGAACACACTGTAGAAAAGATGTCTTGGGTCATGGAGCCTCCCTCTCTCTGGGAAGAGTCCATTACTGAGAAGCCTTGGTTATTCTTTGCATAGTGGGGAAAGAAGAAACAGAGAATTAGAATAAATAACCCAACCTTAAAGAATCTCCCCAGAACCAGAGGAGCCGCCCACCCACACAAGCAACAGAGAGTTTAATGGAAACGAAGATAAAGAAGGAGCAGACCAAGGTACCTCCCACCCCCAGGTCCATCTTCAGACCTTGAAAGCATTTCCCTAATCTTTCCCAGGCAAATAAGGACTTCCCCTCTAGGGAAAAGAGGAGCAGATATTAAGTCAGGCAGTGCCACAATCTAATAATTTTTGGGAGTGGGTGCCAGAGAGATGGGAGAAAGAAAATGGATTCTCCAACTGATAAATAGAAGAGGATTTGCCAGTTCTTCCCTAAAAATGATAGAAAAGTCCTTGGAGATCATTATGGAGAAGTTGGATGCAGATGACTCTAATCCTGCCTGGTACTGCCTGTGTCTCTTTGGGCAAGTCACATCACTGAGCCTCAAGTCGCTCATATGTATTTGACTAGGTGGGCTCTGAGGTCCCTTATAGGGCTCAACCTATAATCTTCTGATCCAGAAGTTTTCAAGCTTTTTGGGCTCAGGACTTAAAAAAAATTTTTTTTTTCAATTACATGTACAATTTTTGAAATTCATTCATAAGAATTTTGAGTTCCAAATTCTGTCCCTCCCTTATTTCCTCCTCTCCTCCTTCATTGAGAAGGTCAACAATTTGATATAGGTTATACATATAAAGTCATGCAGAACATTTTTCCATATTAGTCATATTGTAAAAGACAATAGACCAACCCCAACCCCCCCGAAATAATATAGAAAGTTGTGCTTCAGTCTGAGTTCATCTGCCACCAGTTCTTTCTCTGGAGGTGGATAGCATTTTTCATATAAATCCTTCAGAATTGTCTTGGATCATTGTATTGCTGAGAATAGCTAAGTCATTCACAGTTGACCATCATATAATATTGCCATTATTGTGTACAGGGTTCTCCTGGTTCTAGTCACTTCACTTTGCATGTACCAGTCCATGTAAGTTTTTATACTCTTAAAAATTATGGAGGACCCCAAAGAGCTTTTGTTTATGTGGGTTGTAGCTACTGATATTTGCCATATTAGTAAAAGAAAAGATAATTTTAAAATATTAATTAATTTTATAATAAGCTCCTTTGTATGTGAATATAAATAAGATTTTAATTTAAAAGGCTGAATTTTCCAAACCAAAAAAATGAATGAGAAGAATGACACTGCTTTATATATTTCTGCAAATGTCTTTAATGTTTGACTTAAAAGAAAATAGCTAAGTTCTCATATCTGTTTCTGCATTCAATCTGTTGCAATATGTTGTTTCAGTTAAAGTATATCAAGAAAATCTAGCCTCATGAAGATATGGAAATGAAAGGAGGAGGAGTATTTTAATAGGCAAATCACATCTTAGTAATATTATGAAAATGGTTTTAACCTTGTAGACCTTCTGAAAGACTCTCAGTAACCCTCAAGGGTCTTCAGACCACACTTTGAGGACCTCTAATTTAGTGCATCTCTGATGAAATAGACCTTTCTCTCCTTTGGGTAACAAGGGAGGAGGCTAAAGGTAAAGACTTAAGTTCAAACTAATCCAATTTAATTCCACAAACACTTATTAGGCACCTACTATGTTAAATGTTGGGAATACAAGTCAAAAGTAAAATAGTTCTTACCCTCAAAAAGCTTATTTTCTTGGGGAGAGGAGATCAAACGTGATTGCTAAACAAATACAAGGCATACATGAAATAAAAACAAATTAATTTTGAGATCTTGGGGAATTCACCACAACAGAGGGACTCAAGTAAAGAATCTTGTAAGAGGTAGCATTGAAGATGAACCTTGAAGAGATCTAGGCATTTAAAAGGCAGAGATGAGAAGAAAACATTCCAGAAGTAGGACACAGCCTTCCCAAAAGCAGAGTCAGAAAATGAAATGTCATGTATGTGGAACAGTAAGTAGACCAGTTTGGCTGGAAGTTTTAGAGTCATGGGAGGAGTGACAAATAAATGGTTAGATACATGTATCTCCAACTTTTACCCACCTGTATTTTGAAAATTCTGCAAATGGATGGTTTGTATTATCTATCACAATTCAAAAATGGATATGACATGAATATTATCATAAAAAATTAGAAGACAAGCAAGTCATGTTCCAAATATTGCTAAGTGGTGAATTCTTAGCAAAACAAGGAGTAGAAATTATTACAAAAGATAAAATAGTTTCAAATACATGAAATTATAAAGAATTTATAAATTATATTATAATTTACATATGTTATATATAATGTGTATATAATAATAG
>NW_025382024.1:0-7505 GCF_016433145.1 Gracilinanus agilis | reverse complement strand
TTTAATATATATTTAATTTCATTTATAACTTTATTTAATATAAATATAATTTGAAATTTATTCAACAGCCAATCTTCCATGCAAGGTTTTAAGCAGAGGAATGTAACCAGATCTATACATAAGGACACTGAGTCTGGCAGTGGGTGTAATGGATAGATTGGGGCAGGGAAGGAAGGCAGAAGACCTTCAAGGAGGAGGCTATTGTTAGGAATAGTGTGTATGGGTATGTGATGAGAGGTAGTAGCAGAGGAGAGGATGTAGGAAATGTTATTCAGTCATTTCAGACATGTCCAACTCTTCATGACTCTATTTGGGAGATTTCTTGGCAGAGAAACTAGAGTGGTCTGCCATTTCCTTCTCCAGCTCATTTTACAGATGAGGAAACAGAGGCAAACAGGGTTAAGTGACTTGTCCAGGGACACACAGCTAGTAAATATCTGAAACTGGATTTGAGTTCAGGAAGATCTGTAAATCCTCCAGATTTCAGGTCTGCGACACTATCCATTTAGCCACCTGGAGGGGATGGGAGGGTATTTTTGAGAGATGTCAAGGAGACAGATTTCTGGCAATAAGATAGATTGAAGCTATAGACTTTCTCCAGGGCTGCTCTGCCTTTGAATATAGAATGTCACAAAGTGAGATGCTTCAGTGCTGGGGCCCCTCGTGGAGGCAGGGGAGAAAGTAGGGAGGCAGAGAGACAGGACGACGACCTTCCACAGCTGAGAGGAAAGAAGGAAATGACTGAAAGCCTGGAGGTCAGAAGATTGATGGAAAACTGGGGGAATAATCATGAGTGGAAGCCAGAGCCTCTTCTGGACCCATCAAGGGCAGAAGCCGCAGGGTTGAAGCCTCCATGGGTGAAAAGACCACTCACACTGGAAGGGTTCCCTTCAGTTGGAGCTTGTCCACTGAGGAGCCTGGGGAGCTACCTGTAAATCCAAATGAGAACCCCAATCCTAGCTCTCAGGGACTCAGATCCCAGGAGCTGGAAGTACGGATACCTTATTCAGAGCGGGGACCAGAAATGTTTGCACCCGGGGCAAAAAGCAACCCAACAATCAAGCATCTTCTACTGATGAGGCGCTATGCTAGGTACTGAGGACACAAAGCCAGAAACGAAACGATTCTTACCCTCGAGGAACTCATATTCGATCAGGGGAATACCATGAGAAAAAAGAAACAGAACACAATGGATAGTGTACTGCTGGACTTGGATTCAGGAAAACCTGAGTTCGAGTCTCGTCTCAGACACTTAGTAACAGTATGACCCTAGCCAAGTCACCTCTGCCTGCCTCAGTTTCCTCATCAACAAATTGGGAAAAACAGGAGTACCTACCTCCCAAGGTGGTTGTGTGGATCAAAAGAGATAATATTTGTAAATCACTTAGCATAGTGCCTAGTACACAACAGGTGCTTAATAAATGCCTGTTCCTCCACCTCCTCCTCTTCCTCGGTGTCTTGATCTGTAAAATGAAGGAACTGGATTCAGTGACCACTAAGGTCCCTCCCAGTTCTAAATCTATGATTCTATGTAAAATAGATACAGAATAAATGGGTAGTAGGGATAAGGAGTGACCTTATACATTCATTTATATAAGGGACCCTCAAATGAGGAAACTCCCTTTACCAATGCTGTAGGTAGTCACCTTCTCTGCAACTTATAAACTTTGAGGATTCTTGCTCAGGGTCACATAGTCAGCATATGACAGAGGCAGGACTTGAATCCACATCTTCCTGGCTCCAAAGTTGTCTATACTACACTTCCTCTAACAAATAAATACAAGAGGGGCAGCTAGGTAGCACAGTAGATAGAGTGCCAGGCCTGGAGTTGGGAAGACCTGGGTTCAAATGTGACCTCAGATACTTCCTATCTGTGTGATACTGGGCAAGTCACTTAAGCCCAACTGCCTAGCCCTTACCTTCTTCTGCTTTAGAATCCATACTTAGTACAGATTTTAAGATAGAAGGTAAGGCAAGAGGAGGGACAGAGACAGAGACAGAGGGGGGGGCGGGAGAGATAGAGAGGGAGAGAGAGGATGATGATGATTATGATGATATAGATAGATAGATAGATAGATGGATAGATGGATGGATGGATTGATGGATAGATGGATTGATGGAGAGATAGATAGACAGAAAGATAGACAGACAGGCAGACACAGACAGATAGATGGACAGATGGACAGACAGAGAGAAAGATAGATAGATAAACGGATAAATAGAAAGATAGACAGACACAGAAAAATAGATAGACAGACAGATAGATAGACACAGAGAGAAAGAGATAGACAGAGAGAGACAGAGACAGATAGATAGATAGGTTGACAGACGGGGAGAGAGAGAGAAACAGACAGACAGACAGACAGACAGACAGATGGAGGGAGAAAGAGAGAGAGAGAGAGAGAGAGAGAGAGAGAGAGAGAGAGAGAGAGANGAGGGAGAAAGAGAGAGAGAGAGAGAGAGAGAGAGAGAGAGAGAGAGAGAGAGAGAGGCAGATAGATAGATATAGACAGGCAGGCAGATAGACAGACAGACAGACAGGCAGATAGATAGATAGACGGATAGATAGATGGAGAGAGAGAGAGAGATGAATAGACACAGACAGGCAGGCAGATAGACAGACAGACAGACAGACAGATAGATAGATAGATAGATAGATAGATAGATAGATAGATAGATAGATAGATAGATAGATAAACAGACAGAGAGACAGACAGACAGATAAACAGACAGACAGATAGACAGATGGATAGACAGACAGATGGATAGATAGATGGACAGATAATACAGACAGATGGACAGACACATAATTTCACGCTCACATGAACAATGTGTTGAAGTTTACAAGAGAGACGGGTTATCACCGCAGCTGGTGCAAAAACCTGGCATCAGGAGCTGAAGTGTCATGTATGAGAAACAGCAAAAAGCCCAGCTTGGCTGGACCACAGAAAATAAAAGGGAGTAATCTACACTGAGGCTGGAAAGACAGATTGGGGGTAGGTTGGAAGGACTAGCAAAATTGTCTGGGGGCACATCCAGGACCCCGCTCAGGCTCCGGCTCCTGCAGGCCGTAGAGGAGTTCCTGGGGCTCCAGGGAGCCCCAAGAGGGGAGAGGGAAGTCTGCAGAATGGCCCACTTACATGAAGTAAGCTCGAGCGGCGCTCGGTAGCTGCTGGAGTTTATTAAATAGGGGGATGGCATGGTCCGACGTGCACTTTAGGGAAATGCCTCTGGCAGCTAGCGAGATGAAGAGGTGTAAACAACAATGGGTTTGTGTGATGAGGAAAAGCAAGGCTCAAAGAGACACCCAGATGCAAATTTGGGAGGGGCCTAAGCATGCCCTCACTTGAGGACATTGAGGGGGAGACAGAGACCCGCTTAGGAGGCTACAGCTCAGGGAGTGGGGACAAGCAAGAGCTTGGGAGGGAAGGAGGCCGCCCCAGCCTGCCATGTGGGAGCAATTATTCTCCCTTGCTGGGGAATAAGTTCCTCTGTTTCTTTGTTAACCATAGATTCCCCCAAATACTGTCAGCACCCAGAATCAAAGTCCCTCTCAGCCCTCCCCACCCCCTAATCACACAGTTTCTCCCCTGGGACCTTTTTCTCTTTTATTTCTACACACCCCAGCCTCACTTACTGGCTGTAAGGAAAAGGTAAATTTCTCATAAAGCACAAGCATTTCCATTAGCCGGGTTAGAAGGCTAAAAATGAAAGGGATCTGAGAAGTCTTCTAGTCTAACTTTCATTTTACAAATGAGGATAAACTGAGGACCACAGAAGGGAAGTGACTTGCCCAAGGTCACCCAGCTAATTTGTGGTCGAGCCGGAACTCCAACCCGATTCTCCTGACTGTTAGATCTACCCTGTCCTGGGGTGGGAGCAGGGGGAAAAGGCCCAGGATTCCTGAGTGAGGGGCATAGAGAGAGACGTTCCATCTCTCCTGCTCTGCCTACTGGTCTGGCCCCATCAGCAGAGCTGTTGGAGCATTTGGCCGGCATCCCCTCTCAGCTGACATGATTGCTAATCAGCAGGCCCTGCACAGAGGCTGCATTGTCCCTGGCCTAGCAGAGCCCCGGCCCCCAGTCCCCCCACCCGTCGTGGTCACGTTGCAAGCCCGGTGCAAGCCCCTACCCTGACCCAGGAGCTGGTGCCAGCTGTCCCCCTCTCCCTCGGGGCCCTCCATCCCTGGCCCACCCGAGGCTCAACTTCGAGGGGAAGAAAGAAGGCAGATTTCCTGGTCCCACTGAGCCAAGCCAGGCTGAGCTGGAATGGAAGATGCTTTCAGGGAATCAGTTCCCATTTCCCAGCCCAGCCCAGCCTTCTGTAGGCAGGAAGAAGAGGAAGAAGGAGCTGCTGCCAGGAAGGTCCCCAGACAAGTGGGGGCCCTCAGTGCCCCTCCGCAGCTCCTTTATTTTTGGTCATTTACGCTGTTTTTCTCACCTGAGACAAACTCCAGACATCATGGCCCCAAGGGTGGAGAAGTGGGGCTCCTGCCTCCCCAGGTGGTTCTCTGGTCTCCTCTCTCTTGGATTAGTAGAAGTGTTCAGGCCCTGAGCTCCCCCTTCTGCCTTCAGATGCTCATGAGAGGAGTTTCTTCTTGGGGGTGCACCCCCCCTTACTCAGGACCTCTGACCATTGGGCTTCACTCCCCTTCCACAGAGACTAGAGGCACCATTTTCTAGGACCTCCAGGGGACAGTGAGATGTCCATGAAAGCCGGCTGAGCTGAGATTCCAGACACCTCAGATCTAGCCCTGGCTCCACCAATGGCTCCTCTTTAGGGGGTCATTCAGAGGCTCCCCAAAAAGAGGCCTGATGAAGGCAGCCAGATTCCCTGCCATCCCTTTCCCCCATGCAGGAAGGGAGAGCTTGTAGAGGAATTTGGAAGGAAGCAGCAAAGCCTGGGCAGTGTAAGAAGGAATAACTCCCAGGAATGGGGGCTGGAAGTGGGGACAGAGACGGAGGAATGTATTTAAGGAGAGGAAGAAAGCCGGGCCCTGCCCGTGCACCCTGGGACATCCCAAGGGCCCCGTTCTCTGGACGACGAGGTCCCCCCAGAATGACAACGACAGGGATGCCTGGTTCCCCTAAAGCGCTACCTTGGGATGGGCGGGAGGGTAGGGAAATCACAGCGGAGGAAACTCCCTCCATCCATTCAGCTTAGCACCTCCTCTGTAACTTAACAGTCTTAAGTGAGTCCCCAAGTATGTTGAGAAAGTAAATGACTGGCCCAGGGTCACAGGGTCCGTCTGGGTCTGAGCTAGGACTCAAACTCAGGGCTTCCCAGCCTCGGAAGGTTCCTCTGCACCGCATTGCCTCATATCCTAAATCTCCGGAGTCCTACCAGAAGCACCTTTTGATGGATGACCTCAAGGCCCCAAAACAGGTGGGAAGGAATGGGGGGAGCCCCGTGGCAGCTCCTCTCTGAAGGACGCTCTCCTATGCTTCCCCCTCCCAAACACACCTGAACACACACACACACACACACACACACACACACACACACACACATGGGTCCCCCAAGGGGTAATGGAGGTAAAGGGGGAGCCAAAAGACAGGCCCCGCAGCTCTTCTCAGAGCTAATAGGGTTCCCTGGCCCTTTAAGAAGAAGTGATTAAGGGGCCTAATAGCCTTGGGGGAGAACGATGATAAGCCGCTTTGGGCCCCCTCCCCGGCCCAATCCTCCTTTCCAGGCCACTGAACATCGTGGATGCTCAGCCCCCCCGGCATGTGACCCAACACGGATGAGCCCCCGCAGGCCAAGGGGAGGGAGAGGGGAGGGCCAGGGGCTACTGGCCTCCCTCTGTCTGAGCGCACAGGCAGGAAGAGAATGAGGACATCCGAGGACTCAGAGGCCCCCTCCTCGGGGTGCTCCCTTCTGGGGTGCTCCCTCCTCGGGGTGCCTAGTCACACACACACCCTCACACCCTCACTCTCCCAGAAGCACAAAAAAAAATAGACGTGTACATACAGACCCACAATAGGAGAGAGGGAAAGGGAGTCAGCCTCTGGGCCAGGAAAACCTGGGTTCGAGTCTTTGACTCACTGCTGACCGTGTGGCCCTGGGCCAGTCTCCAGTGACTTCAATATTTTAGTTAGCATGGGGGCAGCTGGGTAGCTCAGTGGATTGAGAGTCAGACCCAGAGACGGGAGATCCTGGGTTCAAATCTGATCTCAGACACTTCCCAGCTGTGTGACCCTGGGCGAGTCACTTGACCCCCATTGCCCACCCTTACCAATCTTCTGCCTTAGAACCAATACAAAGTATTGATTCTAAGATGAAAGGTGAGGGTTTAAATATATATATTCTAGTTAGCATCACAGACTCACTTTCACTGAGCACAGTTCCCTCATTGGTTGTTCCCTGCACCAATGGAATGTCAGGTCTGATTCTCTTCCCCCTCCCCCCCCCAAAAAAGACCCATTTATATACAACGACCTTTTATACAAGTGTAGACCACACATGGAAGGGTAGCTAGGGGGCACAGTGGATGGATCTCCAGCCTTGGACTCAGGAAGACTTATCTTCCTGAGCTCAAATCCAGCCTCAAACATCAGCAAGTCACGAAGCCCTGTTTGCCTCAGTTTCTCATCTGTAAAACGACTGGAGAGAGCAGCTGGGTAGCCCAGATGGGAGGTCCTGGGTTCATATCTGACCTCAGACACTTCCTAGCTGTGTGACCCTGGGCAAGTCACTTAACCCCCATTGCCCACCCTTACCATTCTTCTGCCTTAGAACCAAAACATAGTATTGATTCGAAGGTAGAAGGTAAGTTTTTAAATAAATATATTTTAAATAAATCTATAATAAATCAATAAATTATAAATTACATTTATAAATAAAATAAAATGACTAGAGAAGGAAATGGCAAACTGCTCCAATATTTTTGCCAAGAAATTCCAAATGGGGAAGAGTTGAACAGGACTGGGAAAAAAAATGAGTGAACAACAGATTCATGATTACACCTGGATTCGTTCATTCCATAAACATTTATTCAAGACCTAATCTATGTGTTGGCCCAGTTGTCAGAGATGGGAGAGGTATAAAATTTAGAATTAAGCTGGCCCATGCTCTCAGGAAGCCCCTAGTTTAAAAAGAAAATAAGATAATAATAAGAAGGACTATGCTTGTTGAGAAATCAGCCTTCGAACAATTCCGAGGGACTCGTGAGAAAGAACGCTATCCATATCCAGAGAAAGAACTGTGGGAGCAGAAATGCAGAGGAAAAACAACAGCTTGATCGCATGGGTCAGTGGGATATGATTGGGGATGTAGACTCTAAACAATCACCCTAGTGCAAATATCAATAATATGGAAATAGGTCTTGATCAAGGACGCATGTAAAATCCAGTGGAATTGCGCATTGACTGGGGAGGGGAGGGGGAGGCAGGGAAAGATCATGAATCATGTAACCATGGCAAAATATTCTAAATTAATTAATTAAATATTTTTTTCAAATCACAAAAAGATAAAATAAATAAAATATAATTAAAACAAGAAAGAAG
>NW_025382023.1:0-12190 GCF_016433145.1 Gracilinanus agilis | reverse complement strand
ACACACACACACACACACACACACACACACACACACACACACACACACATCATCTTTTATCAGTCTAGAGGTTATGGTCATTGTGGTGTTACTCAATCAGATCAACTCTGATCCCCTCCTCCAACTGGTCAAACTCAGTCTCCTTGAACTTCCCATTTTTCAAATTTCATTAATCACACAATCTTCCCATAACAATGTCAGCTTCCCCATGGAAATCAACATAAATGTTCAAATACTGTACATAGTATTTTACTCTGTATAGAATTAATAAAAAGAAATATAAACATCTACTAGATGGCTGACTGCATGTCCAGTTCCTCCTGCACTGTGGCTATTCAAAATATAAGAGTTCTAGGAAAGACACAGTTCAGTTTTTTAATCTCCTGGGGCTATTCCTCCCTTGGGTGGGAAAAAATGTAGAAAAACACAAAACATGATAAAGCACTAAAAAAATATACAGAAGGAAGTTCAGAAGAGGACATAGATAAGTGGGCCAATTTTGTTATTATTGTGTTAAAATTAATGTACTGCCTATCAGAGAAATTCACTATTTCATATCCAATCTTCTTTTTTCTTTTCTTTGTATGTTTTTAATGTTCCTGTTAGCAAGTTCATAATAAAAATGGAAATGCATAATAGGATTATAGGCTTAGAGTTAGAAGAGACCTTTGAAGTCATCTAGTCCAATCCCTTCATTTCAACTTGGAAAAATGAGGTCCAAACAGGATAAGAGACTTGTCCAGGGTCACATAGATAACAAGTAGCTCAGCTGGGAACCTGGGCAGTCAGGTTCTCTGATTCCAAATTCAGTGTTTTTTATCCTGAGAACCAAGCTGTCCCAACAGAGGATGCGGGAGGGATCCAAATTCAGAAGGACAGTTTGTTAGATGAAAGACATGGGCTTTGTTTCTGGGTTCTGGCATGCTGTCACTATTCTTCCTTAGACCATGGGTCATGAACTCAAGAGATGACAGAAGGTCCAATGGCCAGTGTTTTTCCTTTCACTGTCCTATTGCTGGAAGAGACCTCCATCTGCTTCTTACCAATGTCTGAAATAGGGATGGAGGAAAGAACACTATGGACATAGAAAGATGCTTTTTATTCCACTCACCATCTTGCCTCATCTATACCACTGCATCCTAGGTGTCAGGCCTTTTAGTTCAAGTTTTCTGTGGCCAGGATATAAGTCCCATCTCCTTCTATTTGGTTTTTAATTGGTGGTAAGGGTTGGCCAGAAGCACAGAGTAGTTGTAGATCTGGAGTCTAATCCCGTGGCAGCTGGTGGCATTAGTGGCATTCTATCCTTGGAAGTTGTTGGAAATGTCCATGAGATTCTGTGCAGAAAAAGGGTTGTAGTGGCAGGCAAGCAACCCAGCAACTCTCCTCATTTCCTTCTTGGTTATCCTCTCCTGTTCTCTTCTCTTCTCTTCTCTTCTCTTCTCTTCTCTTCTCTTCTCTTNTTCTCTTCTCTTCTCTTCTCTTCTCTTCTCTTCTCTTCTCTTCTCTTCTCTTCTCTTTATCTCTCGGTCTCTCTTTCTCCTCTATCTCCTTCTCTGTCTCTGTCTCTGTCTCTGCCTCTGTTCTCTATGTCTTTCTCCTCTCTCCTCTCTCACTCACTCTGTCTCTCTCTCTCCCTGTCTCTGTATCTCTCTCCTTCACAATCTCTCTCTGTCTCTCTCTCTCTCTCTGTCTCTCTCTCCCTCTGTGTCTCTGTCTCTCTCTGTCTCTCTCTCTGTCTGTCTCTCTGTCTGTCTGTCTGTCTGTCTGTCTCTCTCTCTCTCTCTCTCACACACACACACACACACACACACACACACACACACACACACACACACACACACTCAATATGGAAATCTTTTAGGTATAGGTCAAGCCTAATCACAAAACTTCCAAATTGCCTAAAATTAGCCACTAATTGTTCTGAAGACAGCATGGCGCCCAATGCCTTGCTTATTTATAAACCTTAGTAGAAAGTACATAAAATACTACCTGTCTAATTACACACACTGTTTTACATTTACACACCATGAGGTTAGTAATGCGTGGATTGTGTGCCCATTTTACAGATAAGAAAACTAAGGCTAGGAAAATAATTTGCTCATGGTCATATAACTAATAAGCAGAAGCCTAGACTCTGATTGCTGAATCCAGTCCGTTGGTCGTGGTACTTACTCAGTGCCAGGCTCTGTGCCGTGGGATGCAAAGAAAGACCAGGCACAATCCTTGCCTTCCAAAAGCTCCAGTTCTGGTACTGAGGAAATCCCAGGGAGCCCGGAGCGGTGCTCCTCTAAGACCTCGTGTCCAGGCTTATTGCTATACGCAGTAAGAGCACAGATCCTGGACTTGAAGAGTCCTAAACCATGAACTAATTCAAAGGAAACAAAAGCCCAGCTAGCTAGGTAGTGATGCCCGGAGTCAAGAAGGCCTGAGTTTGGATCAAACCAACCTCAGACACCCACTAGCTGTAGGACCCTGAACAAGTCATTTTACTCTGCCTCAGTTTCCTCATCTGTAAAATGACGATAATAGCATCCAACCTCTCTCCAGGGTTTTAGAGGATCCACTGAGATGATAATAGATTAGCCCTTAGCATTGGTGTTTAATGAAGCACTTTCCTCCATCTCTTTCCTTTTTCATCCATGTAGTTGGCGCCAGGTCTCGGACCCAGGACTCCTGACTCCAAATCCTTCCCAGGCTTCTGAGTAGAGGCCTCCACTTTGGAAGCTGACACGTCCCTGCTTCCCCATAGGATGTCTGTAGACCCAGGAACCGCAGGAATCCGGGCTCCCCTGGGTCCGATCTGTCGGCCTCCTGATGGCTTATTTATCCGGAAACGTCGCCCCTGATGCTCGGGACATGCCGAGGCCGAGGCTGCCAGGGAGCTGGTTATGGATGGAGAGAATCCATGACCCTGCAAGGCAAAGGGATGAATCAGCCCCTGAGCCGGGCTCCTCGTGCCTTTAATGGAAGATTCCTCAGCCGAGTGTTTCCCAACAGCCCAGAGGGCCAAGGAGCCTTCCCTCTGCCTGGCAGCTGTCTTCACCTGGCCGGCTTTCAAAGCTTCCCTGAGCCTTGTGGTCTGTCTACAGCTCCATCACTCCGAGCCCAAGTATTTCGTGAGCTCCCAGCTGTGTGCCCGGTCCTGTGCTGCCCTCCGGGGAACTCGGTCTGGCTGGGGAGAAGAGATCCGTGAAAATGTGACCGACAGCACTGGGGCGTGGGGGCTCGGAGCCAGGCAACACAGAGAAGGATGATGATAAACTGACAACTTAGCATTCACGAAGCACTTCTCTTAAGCCCCATCTTCCATCTGACCCCAGCTCTCGACTCCCCTTAAGTTCTTATGGCAATTAGTGCCAGCGACCTCCACTGGGCTTCCAGATCCTGAAATCTCATCCACGGAGGAGCCTTATCTATCTCTGGGGCACGAGTGCTTAGCCTTTTGGGGGCCCTTAGCAGTTTAATGAAGCCTCTGGGACCTTCTCAGAATACTGCCTTGTAAGTTGATATAAAAATCCATAAGATAAAGAAAATCAGGGCAGCTGGGTAGCTCAGTGGATTGAGAGTCAGGCCTAGAGACAGGAGGTCCTGGGTTCAAATCTGGTCTCAGACACTTCCCAGCTGTGTGACCCTGGGCAAGTCACTTAACCCCCATTGCATAGCCCTTACCACTCTTATGTCTTGGAATCAATACCCAGTATTGACTCTAAGATGGAAGGTAAGAGTTAAAAAAAAATCCAATACTACTCTACCCTTTTGTGTATTCCGTTTTCTCTCATTTCTGTCTTTGTATCTCTAACATCTGGGGTATTTATATATGTATATATACATATATATACATATATATATGTGTGTATGTAGTATATAACATTATTTTAACATATGCTATATATATGATTATAATGAATGAATGTTGATTGATTGATTCTGAATAAAGTATAGTCTTCCAGAGCCATTGTCCAGTTCTGACTTTTCCACTAAGTCTCTGTTATGCCCTTAATATTTAATTTGAATCCTCCCATTATGCTCTCTCTCTAGGGTACACTGGCTCTTTTGAGGCTTTGTTCATCATCAAACTATTCCATATCAGGAAAGCCTCTAAACAACAGACCCAACTGCTAGATTACCTCCAGTTCCTATATTTATCACACAAACCTTGTACCCTGCTGTAGAACTCTCAGAAGCCACAAGCTTGGTCCCTGGCCCTTTTCTAGAGTCTTGTCTCTGGCGAATTCCAGATCTTCTCCTATTTTTCTTCCTACATTTTATCTGTTAATCTATCTTCTTGGAGACATTAGTGAAGGGCACTTTCCTCCCCCCACCCCCCTTTTCATGTAAAGTTCTCATGATCAGTTTTTTTAAACATTTATTAATATTCATGTTTCAGAAAAGTTGACATGGTTACATAATTCATGCTCTTACTTTCCCCTTCACCATCCCCCAACCTCCCCCCCATAGCCGATGCGCATTTCCACTGGTTTTAATATGTATTATTGATCAAGACCTATTTCCAAATTGTTGATAGTTACATTGGTGTGGTAGCTTCGAGTCTACATTCCCAATCATGTCCGCCTCAACCCAAGTATTCAAGCAGTTGTTTTTATTCTGTTTCCACTCCTGTAATTCTTCCTCTGAATGTGGGTAGTGTTCCTTTCCATAAATCCCTCAGAATTGTCCCGGGTCATTGCAGTGCTGCTAGTACAGAAGTCCATTGCATTCAATTTTACCACAGTGTATCAGTCTCTGTGTACAAAGTTCTTCTGGCTCTGCTCCTTTCCCTCTGCATCAATTCCTGGAGGTCTTTCCAGTTCACATGGAATTCCTCCAGTTTATTATTCCTTTGAGCACAATAGTATTCCATCACCCGCATATACCACAGTTTGTTCAGCCATTCCCCAATTGAAGGACATACCCTCCTTTTCCAGTTTGTTGCCACCACAAAAAGCACAGCTATAAATATTTTTGTACAAGTCTGTTTACCTATGATCTCTTTGGGGTACAAACCCAACAATGGTATGGCTGGCTCAAAGGGCAGGCATTCTTTTATAGCCCTTTGGGCATAGTTCCAAATTGCCAGTCAGAATGGTTGGATCAGTTCACAACTCCACCAGCAATGCATTAATGTCCCAGTTTTGCCACATCCCCTCCAGCATTCATTACTCTCCCCTTCTTTCATTTTAGCCAATCTGCTACGTGTGAGGTGATACCTCAGCGTTGTTTTCATTTGCATTTCTCTCATTATGAGAGATTTAGAACACTTTCTCATATGCTTATTGATAGTTTTGATTTCTTTATCTGAAAATTGCCTATTTCATGATCAGTTTTGCCAAATTCCAAGCAAGTGTGTTGAGCAGCCCCTAGGATGTGCACTCCATCCTTGGCCAGGAGCCGGTCATTCCTGTTTGAAGCCACATTTCATTCTCAGACTCCTTCTTAACCAACTATTCACTCTTCAGGACTTTCTTTTTCCAGAAACCTTTGCTTTCAGTCAGCAGTTGTGAAGAAAATACCACCTCGAGCCCCAGCGTCTTCACTTTCTTGCCCAAGACTCCACAAACTCAACATGCGTTTTGGTAGCAGCAAGACTCATCCAACAAGGGCAGAGAGTTCAGTGTAGAAGAGTAATTGGCGACCACGATGGCATAGTCCATTGAGGGTAAACCATGGCTGTGTCAGCATACTAGAGAGGAGCGTTTGGCCAATAGGGAGCCATTTTGAATTCTTGAGAAGAGCAGTGGCATGAACCAACCAGGGCTTTAGGAAGACTAATCTGGTGGTGATGTAGTTGGTGGAATGGAAATAGGAAATAATTACATATGACAATACGTATTTTAGAGTTAAATTCATTCATTCCTTCAACAACAGTCAATGGATGGTAAACACTGGTTAACCATCTACTTTGTGCCAGGCTGTGTGTTATAACTATGGAAAAAGAGACAGTTCTTGCTCTCAAAGAACTTTTCTTTTTATATTTTATATGTACACTATTTTATAATTTAAAACCATTTACACTATTTTGGATTGTATGGGTGTTTGCATGTCCTTTCCCCCCATTAGAATGTGAATTAGAAAACTGTCTTTGCCTTGTATCTTTGGATCACCAGAGCCAGGTAGTGTGGAGTCCATTCTGACTGGATCATAGAATAAGTAACAACAACAACAACAACATCATACAGAGCCATCACAGGCCAGGCACTACATTAAATACTTTTATCGTGATCTCATTTGGCACTCCCAACAACCTGAGGGAGATTCTATTCTTGTCCTCATTTTACAGCTAGGGAAACTGAGGCAAGCGGAAGGGAAGTGACTTGGTCCAGGTCCAACCACTGGTAAATGTCTGAGGGCAGGCTCGAACTGGGGTCTCCCTGAGTCAAAGTCTGGTGCCCTGTGCACTATGGCACTGCCCTGCGGCCTCTGACACATGGCAGAGGATGGCACGGCAACATCTGGCTGCCGCCAGGATGAGAAATGCCTCCCTGCTTCATGGACTCTGAGCCCAGACGAGGTGTGTCGGGTCTGGCAACAACAGGGGCTTTCCCACATGTGTCATCGCTCCCCACAGCTGGGTTTCCGCGGCTGCCAAGAAAAGCCTGCACAGACAAACACGGCCCACTCCCAGGGACGGACCCTGGGAGCCAGAGGGGAAATGGGGTTTTATTTTCCGTCTTCAGCAAAGGAAAAGACTTCATGAGCAGTGCCAAAAGGGACCCGAGGGGCAGTTGGGCCGGCCGGGCCATTTTCCCCAGGAGGAAACCCAGACCCAGAGAGGGCAAGAGATTTTCTCAGTGAGTGAGTGTCCGAGCCACGACTCTGATAGGGGTCTCCCGATTCCCCAGGCCATCCATCATCCACCACACCACGCTGTCTGTCCTCATTTTGAAGACAAATGGCAAATGTTTTTAAGAAATGGTTTTTTAAAATGAGAAATCAGTCTAGAATGTACTCTTCTTTTGATGTTGTTCAGTGGCGTTTGACTTCCCAACTATTTGGGGGTTTCCTGGCAGAGATCCTGGAATGGTTTGCCATTTCCTTCTCCAGCTCATTTTATAGATGAAGAAACTGAGGCAAACAGGCTCAGACCTCAGTTTCCCTGTCTGTAAAATGGGACAATGATATCTGTTCTACCCATCTCATAGTCACTGTAAGGAACAGAAGCATCATGCTTCTCAGGGGCCCCCTCATTCCATCCTTCTCCTCTGGGGAGGTGCCCCATCGATGGCCAGGCAGTGGCCCCGGTGGACCATCGCAGTCCAGGGTTCTCCTCGAATCCATCTCCTCTCCTCCTCCTGTTCCCCAAGGCAGCTCTGACATTCCCTCTTGTCCCTGCAGGTCTTGCCTGTGACCGAGACCGGCTCACTTTCAGCTTCTGTGAGACCCTTCACCTCCTGGGCAGATGCCACCTCCCCACCATCAGTGCCCAGTGCTGCAAGACCTGCCGCAGGGACAGCCACGGTGGCCGGGACCGGGGCGACGAGCGGGCATCACGTCGGTGAGCCGGCTGACCCCCCTCCCTCGGAGGACCCTGCCACGGATCCAAGGAAGCGTCTGACCCCTCCCCTTGGGCCTCGGTCCGCTTCTGGGGGTGCCCCAGGAGGCCTGCCCTGAAAGGAGGGACTCCCGGTGCTCATCACATCCCAGGGAAGACGTTGCTGTTGTTACAATTATTATTAATAATAATATTACGGTGATGATGATGACGGTGATGACCGCCGGGGCTAGCCACACCACGGCCGAGAAGGATGTGGCCTTACCTCATGACCCACTTCCCTGGGGCGAGCGTCCCTCCCAGAGGACCGCGGGGCTTCCTCCTCATCTCAGTCCCTCCAACCACCCACTTGCCCTCAATGGTGCTAACCCAGCAGGCTCTCCTGCTCCGTGTCGCCTGGACCGACTGTGGCCGGACACCTCTACTTCCTAGGAATGGGGGGGAGGCTCGTTTTCCTCTCTTCTCCCCCCAAAAAGGTTTTTAATGGTTTTTTATTCTTATGAAGATTTGAGAACCCCCTACTTTTTGTATTATAAATAAATATCTATTGACCCAATGAGTAGGTCTTCTCTTTGCTTTTTGGGGCAAGCGTGAATGGGGAGTCGAGAGAGAAGGTCAACAGTGGACGTGGCCCTGGGGTCACCTAACTTCCAAATGGACCTCCTTGTACCAGGAGCCACAAAGCGAAAGGATCAGGAGGGGCAAGGATGGGTGCGAGGAGCAGGGGACCAGACTTAGTCATTGCTCATGTCCCCCTAACCCCAGGGGCCAAGTGCCTCCCATCCCTTCTCTCATCAACCCCATTTTACAAATGTAAAAACTGAGGCTCAAACACTAGAACTGATTTGTCCAGGATCATTCTTCAGGGATTAGCTCCCTTTTGGTGGCCCCCAGAAGGGTTTATTGGGGCTAATATTCAGGAATTGGTACCCATTTGCAGCTTTCGATCATCTTTTACTTTAGCCCTCTTACTAGGGGTTTTCTGAAGGATCTGAAGAGTGGTTGGTGGTTCTCCATCCCGCTAAGATTTATAGGGGAAAGATAAGAGGACCAGACCTGTGGATTCATCAGCAAAGGAAGCTTCTAGATGAGGAAACCCCCTCTGCCAATGCCCATTGGCACTCTCTCTGAAACTTCGAGTCTTAGGGAGTTACTTATCTAGAGCGCTGAGATATTAAGTGACTTGCCCAGGGTCACACAGTCTGAGCAGTGTTTGAGGGGGTCCCTGGACCTTCCAGTGCAGGCTTTCTATCCACCTTGTCATGTTTTCTCCCAAAAGGTTTACAAAGTGCTTGCTTTTCCTCACAATGGCCTGGTGAGGTAGGCAGGACAAGTGTGAGCTCTTTTATAAAAGGGGGAATCCTCTGCGGTAAAAGGACTTGCCCATAGCCAAAGTGGCCAGTTACTCTTCAGAGTCAAGATTCCAATGCACGTCTCCTGAACCCAAGTCCTTATAGCACACCATCTCCCCTTCTCTTATGTGCAATCTCAAGTTATCCTCAGAGCATCCCTGCTGGAAAGGCAGGCCAAGAAGCACCAGCCTCATTTAACGGGAAGGAAGCTGGTACCCAGGTGGCTGTCAAGGCACATAAAAGAGAGGGAACCCCCCCTTGACTGGAGGAGGGAAGGGTGGGAATTGGCCAGAGTTGAGCGTCCAGGGGAAGGAAGTCAGGAGCTCTTGGATGACCCGATGGCCACCCACTCTTCTTGAAGTGCACCCAACCCACTTCTCCTGAACCCTACCACCAATGCTCTTCCCAAGGCTGCCTCCTGGTGTGTAAAGGCCTTCTTCCATACCCCAGGGATACTTCTAGGGGGAAGTAATCATCCTCTAAGGAGACCTTCTTAACCCAGAGCCCATAAACTTGGAGTTCTTTAATGCTTTAATCATGTTATTTCAATCAAATGGGGTTCCTTTGTAATCTTATGTTTGATGCACTTAAGAATGTGATTCTAAGGAGTCCACAGGCTTGCCAAAGGGCTTCTGGACACAAAAGGGTTAAGCAGCCCTGCCGTTAAGGTCTAAGTCAAAGGCCACTTCCATGAAGCTTCCCCTCTCCTCCCACCGGCAATGACCCAGACCCTCAAGTGACATTTCCTATACATGGGCTACGGTTGTCTCTGTTTTTGTCTTCTTCCTCCTAGATAGTCCACCCCAGGAGGGCAGGAATCAAGCCACAGGCATTTATTACACACTTCTTATTTTTAAATAATATTGTATTTTAATTTTAAATCTAATCGATACTACTTATTCACTGGGATTACATGTGAAAATGATTAACATTCTTTTTTTAGTTTTGAGTTCCCCATTCCCTTCCTCCCTCTCTCCCTGAGATGGTAAGAGATCCGAGAGAGATTTTACACTCTGGGTGCCAGGAAATCACAGACTTTAAAAGTGAGGCCATTTCCTGCCCTCAAGGAGCTTCTGTTCTACTAGAGGCCCCCAACACCAGGATACGAGGGGAGGAGTGGCCAGAGAGGGGAGTCATAAGATCGCGTGTGTGGATCCCAGGGGTACCCTTCTCTAATAGCATTAGTCATATTGAATAGTGTTCCCTGGAGCAAAGGGAGGAAAGGAGCGGTAAGTGAGCGAGGGCAAAGCAGATGGCAAGATGCCCACCTGGCTAGACTCTGGTGTCTGGCTGGAGGGTGGGATGGGAGCTCTAGCTTATCCATGCTCTCCATACAGTCAGCACTTAATAAAGGTTTGCTTGGGTGGGTAGTTGGGCAGATGGATGAACTCATGGCATCACAGATTCTTAAGTTTGGAAGGGATTCAAGAGATCATTGACTCCTGCTGTGTGCTGGGTACTATGCCAGGCAGAGAAGAAAACGGAGGCATAAGGCTTGGTTCCTGCTACTCTAGATGGGAAGAGAAGACTTGAATGAACTCATGAAGATCTAGGGAGGGTTGGCCATAGGCTGGTCTCTCAGGCCCCTTCCAACTCCAAACTTCTCCGATTTGAGGAACAGTCCAGACAGAAGAACTATGGGAGTTAAAAAAAGGGAGAAGTCCTTGGAGGTTGGCATGATCGAGGTAGACTTCCCAAGGGAAGTGGCAATTAAGCTGAATCTCAAAGAAAAAGAAATGATGTTTCTATGACACTCTCCAGTTAACAAAGCTTGTTTGCAGCCATTATCTCATTCAAGCCTCATCACGTCCCTGGGAGATGGGCCCCAAAGGTATTATTATCCCACTTTTCACATGAGAAAAGCTCTCAAGATTTCTCACATGGAAAGATGAAAACTAGAGCCGAGTCTCCTAGTTTTATCCCACCTTCCTCCCTTCCCCAAACACACATAAGAATCCAACATGGGGCAATCGTCAGCCTTATTCAAAGCCCAAGAGAAAACCTTGTCTGCTGAGTGCCTGTGAGGCAAACGGCCCACTGGCCAGGGACATTCCAGGGCTACATCTGCCTGCCACCTCCAGCTGACCAGGAAGGTCTGGCTGAGATTCTGTTTCCTTCCAACCTCGGAATTTGGGTGTTTGGGGAGATCCTTCAGGCTGGGCTGGGCAGGGCTGGGCTGGGCTGTTTGCTCACAGTAGCATCCTGCTCATATTATGTGTCCTTGGCTCCCATCCTTGTTCTCTCGTTCTCTCCTCCCTCCTCTCCTTTTCCTTCCTCCTTTGCCTCTTCTCTTCCCTCTTTCTCATTCTCTCTGTTTTTCCTTTGTTTCCTCTCTCCCATTCCTTCCTTTCTATCTCTCCATCTCCTCCCTTCATTTTTCTCCCTCTTCTCCATTTTTCTCTCTCTCTCCTGGCCTTTCATTCTCTCCTTCTCATCCTCTTACCTCTCTGTCATGTTCTTCTCCTGACCTTTCTCTGCCTCTCTTCACATTTTCTTACTCTCTCATTCCTTCTTACTTTGAGATTCCTTGAATCTATTTTCATTTATGAAATTAAAAAAGAAAAGTTTCCCAAGTTTGCTGCCTATTTTTTGTGACTTCCTTTATTGTCTTTAACCTCTTCCTTCTAACTCCAATGGGGCCTCTCCTAACTCTCCAGGAAGTGAAGAATGAACCTCTTCCATCCTTTTATGAGTTTATGTATGGATTATGCTCAAATCCCTTCTCAGTATTTATCTATCCAAAGCAGAGTCCTGGGTGGATGCTATCAGGTTATTCTAATATATATTTATATTCTAAAGAAGGTCCTGGTGGAAATAGACTGCCTTTCCCAGAACCACAGAAAGGACCTTTCTGGTCATCAAGTCCAATCTTTCATTGTGTAGAACAAGGCTTGTCTTTCTTTTCAATTCGTATCCCCAGCTCTTCATACATAATAAGCACTTTATAAACTCTTCATTCATTCATTCTATAGAAGAAAACTAAGATCTAGAGGAGGAAGGACTTGGCCAAGGTCACACAGTGGCCAAGCCACAAGGAGAAGCTCTCACTCCAAACTCATTCCTTTTCTTATTGTACCCAAGAAGGTTATCTAGATCAATTTACACTGGACAAAAGTATTTAGGCTCTGGCTATAGTCTGCACAAAGCATGTCTACCTGCTATAGCCAAGCCACCTCCCATCTCATAAAGGCACCTGGGAGACAAGGGCTTAACAAGGCAAGTCCATTAATCTTATCTGGGCAGTGTCTGGAAAGGTGTGATCGGCCACATCTAGAATATTAGGCTCAGAACTAGCACTACATTTTAGAAAGCATATAAGCAAGCCAGAGTGTGTCCAAAGGAGGGTGAC
>NW_025382022.1:0-1018 GCF_016433145.1 Gracilinanus agilis | reverse complement strand
ACTTGGTGCATACATATTGAGCAGTGTTATTTCCTCCTTGTTTATACTGCCTTTAATCATGATGTAATGGCCTTCCCTGTCTATTTTAATCATATCCTTATTTGAAGATCATTTCCTTATTTGAAGAGGGTCTGGATGCTTGTTTGTTCTCCTCCTCTGTTTGCTTGGTTGTCTGGATTTTCTCTGTGTAAAAGTTGTCGAGTTTTAAAGACTTCTTTTTCTTGCTGTTAATCTTTCTCTTCTGAACTTCCTGAGACTGGGTAGCCATCGTTAACGCAGCAGCTTCTCAGCTTTATCCTCGTGCTCAGGGTCTGTCCGCTGTCTTTTGGCTCCTGAGGTCTGAGTTCTGGTTTTTTCCAAGGTCAAGCCCCCTGGTGGACCCCCTTGCTTGATCCTCTGCCAGAGGTTTCTTTACAAGTCTCAGGGCGCTGCTTCCACAGTCGTATACCCGTCTGCACTGGTTCCCCACTCAGGGTTTCTGAGCCTTAGCTCCTGGCTGTGTCTGCCTCCATCCACGCCTCCAAAGGCGCCTGTGCTCAGCTTCCGTACTCTGCGTCCTGCGCCTGTGCTCTGCGCCCTGCTCCCATGCTCAGAGTTTGTGTGCGTTCTTTACCTTTTTGGGGTCCTAAATCTTGCTGCTCTCAGGAACAGGCCCCAGAGCTTCCAATGACTCGATGGGTGCCCCAAACTTGCTCTGTTTCTTTTTACCTGGCTTCGGCCCTATAGGTGGTGTGTGTGGAGTGGTTGGGGGTGGGGTGGTTGCTCAGGCTGTGATTTAGTGAGAGCTGTTTCACCCCTTTATAGCATGGAAATGTCCCGATTCCACGTACCTTCCACGCTGCACCCTATTGTGGGGTTCCTCCGTTCGTCTGGATTTGTTTTTATGTCCCCTTGAGGAGTCTGTGTGTTTTGGTCAGGAGAGGTTAAGAGCTGCTTTTTACTCTGCCGCCATCTTAACCCAGAACACCTCACATCTTCTTTAATATTATTTCTGCTGATAAGATTATATGCATTTCTG
>NW_025382021.1:0-1455 GCF_016433145.1 Gracilinanus agilis | reverse complement strand
GGAGCATGAATCATGTAACCATGTTAAAAATGATTATTAATAAATGTAAAAAAAAAGCACAAGTAAATTAAAGCTGAAATTTATTATATCTGTCACATAGTAGGTCTCAGGACTGGGACATAAGCTGCCTTAGTCACGGCCATGGTCAGCCCCCTTTCCACTACAAAGAGCTACTTTTCTATCATATTGAATTCAAGCTAGATCAGAAGAAAACTGTCACAAGGAAGCAATGTCATAAAAGCATGCAGTGTACAAATAGTCCTGCATGTATTCACAAAACTGCCAATGGGGTTTTAAATCTTAAGAGTCTCTTTTCAATGAAGATCAAAATATCTCTGCCCAGGGCTACCAAACTACATAAAAAGATGGGAAGCTGCAATTTAGAAGCAGCTACCACAGAAGAAAATTGAATTATTTAGCTTTGGCAAACAAGTCTATAATTTGCTTTGAGACAGATGTTTATAATGCCTTTCTTGTCATATAGTTAAAATAACATATCTGAAGCTCCTTGTTTCTGGATGCTGAGAAAGGAGATTTAAATAAGCCCCAGTATTTGCTTTACAAACTGCAAAGAAATCTTCCACGAATCCAAGACAAAATCAAGTGCAGCATTTAGCTAATTGTTAGCTTCTAGAATTGAAAACCACATAGCGCCTTGAATGTGTTTTACTAGATCATTAGCTGCTGAAAATCAGGACTTGGCCTCCAGCAATGGTCAATATGAGGAGCTAAAGAAGAGGCTAGCTATCCTCTCCAATTATATTCTATGCCAAAAGTGCACCTCGATTCCTAGGTATCTATTGGAGAAGATTGAGACAGGGAGAAGGTGAGGGAGAAGGCAGGAATTCCAACAACCGCAAAATTCTGATTTGGGCTTCAAAATCAGGTAACATTTAGTCTGTGCATGTACTACCTTTCATGTGAAACTAAGTTGAGCCATCAAATTCAAGGACAAAATCAGATTGGATTTGTGCCTGGCATTTTTTAAAGTGAAAAGGAGCTGGTTTCTTTAAAAGTCAAGAACAAATCCATTTGGTGATGGACCTGCCCTTAAGGGAAAACAACTGGAGACTGTGAGGTGTTTTGGTATGTGTATATAGTCTGAAGGAAAACTCAATTACCACATTAAGGGAAAGAAACAGTCAGACATCTCTATTACTTTTGATATAAACATAAAGTAAGGGAGAAATTCAGAATTATCAGGTTGGATATTTATGAAAGGATTGACTAGCCCCCCAAATTCAACCCTTCAAACTCAAAATCTATAATAGCCCCAAAAGAGGAGAAAAATCAATTCTAGTTCATTGTCTTCTCTCATAAAATGCATTGGATTTAGAGTCCAAGGACCTGCATTTGAAATGGGCCCTAAACTTATTATGAGATTTTACACATCACTGAAGCTCCCTGGACCTCAATTTTCTCAGTTATACAATTAGTGAGATGGAATATATATAT
>NW_025382020.1:513-9492 GCF_016433145.1 Gracilinanus agilis | reverse complement strand
TATATATATATATATATATAATACCCTAATTTCCCTCTTACATCAGGAAACTCCTCTTACCAATGCAGGTCAATTCTTTATCAGCCACTTAAATTCCTACCAATGTAAATAAAACATAAGATATCCTTGAAGGAGAAGGCACTAGTAGCTAGGGAGACTAGGAAAAGATGCATGAAGAAACTGGCATTGATCTGAACCTTGAAGGAAACCAAAAATTCTAAGAGGCAGAGGTGAGAAGAGAGAATAGTTTAGGATTTGGGGACAAACTATGTAGAGGCATGGAGTCAGGAGATAGAGTTTCTCATGTGAAGAACTTTAGTAAGCCAATATGACCGGCCTAAGGGAGGTGGAGGAGAATAATATTTCAAAATGTTAGACATGCAAGAAAGGGCCTACCTGTGAAGAATTTTAAATGCTAAGGAGGTTATATATAATCTTAGACCTAGGTTGAAATTTCACTTTTGATGCTTATTACCCATGTTGTTAGAGCAGTTACTTAACTTTCCTGGGCCTCAGTTTCCTCATCTTTAAAAATTATGCAACTTTTGCTATCTATCCCATAAAGTTATTGTGGGGAAGAGTGTTTCCAATTTTAGTGTGAGTTAGTGTTATCATTATCACTGCAATTTAGTTAATCTGAGGCAATAACATTCTGAAATAACCAGGCAATCTAGATTCAATTCAATTTTAAAAATGTATGACAAGTGCCAAATACAAGCATGTTAATATGCTATGGGTGTAACCTCAGAATCCCAAGTGGAATTTGCTGCCCAGAAGGCAGCAGACCCTCACCATGCCAGGGCAGTTAAAGACAGTTGGAATGAGGGTATATAAAGGCCAAAGCTAAGACACTCACTCATTCTGGGATCCGATTGCTGGGAGGAAAGAGGGTGGTGTTATTGCCTCAGATTAACTAAGTTGCATAATTTTTAACTAGAGGCAGCTAGACAGTAAAATAGATAAAACATTGGACCTTAGGTCAGATCTGAAGTTCATTTGGGCCTTTGACATTTCTTAGCTATATGATACTGTGCAATTTATATCTTCTGCCTGTCTCAATTTCCTTATCTACAAAATGAAGCTAATAATGATATAAAACCCAGAATATTGTTGAAATAATAAAAGATATTTGTCAAATGCCTCACAAAACTTAATGTACTATATGAATACTTATTGTTATGTTTATTATTTTGCAGATGAGGAAACTGAGGTTCAGAGGTATAAAAAGTTAAAATGAATATATAATGATAAATTTAAAAATATTATGTTTTTGTAACATTTATTAGCAGTCACTAGAAAATGAAACCATGTGCCATGCTAGCTTACGGTATTCAAACAGCCTGCTCCACTATGCCACCATAGGAAGTCAAAAAGGGCCCAGGCATGCAAGACCTCACAATATATCCCCCTGACTATGTCAGTGCATAATGACAGGAAGCCAGTGAGCTCATGGGAAATAACACAGAGGTTTTAAATGATTTGCCTGTAGTCACATAACTAATAAATAAATAAATCTCAGGTCTGAATTCAAATCTTATTCTTCTGACCTTAGGTTGTCTTCTTTTCACTGCATCACAAAGTCATTAGGTAATACCTTCATTTCTCTTTTTCTTATTTTCTGTAAACTCTGTGTTTTGTTTTTTAAAAAAACTTTGCTGTATTTTTTAAGGGAATGTGTATGAATATATGAATATATCCTATTTACTTCAGTTAATTTAATTAAGTATATTTAAGCATTATCCTAACAAAAGCAATGTAAAAGGGGAGAAAAAAATTTCATCTTTGATGGTCACATGTGATCCTCATGTCTTATTCTAAATCTATTTTAGGAGCAGCATCTCTTCAGATGATAGTGTAGGATCTGTATACAGAATGAGGTAGAAGCAAGCCCTACCAAGATCTGTAACTCCAGTAACTATGGTGTTACAATAAAAGCTTTTAATAGGAAAATGTCATTTTACAAGTCTACTTGCAGTATCTTCTGAATAGGATTTTCTTTGATGATATGATATATGTGTCTTTGTAGCAAATTAGAGAGCTAACTTATTTTTAAAGATTATTATATTGCTGGGCTTTTCACACCAATGTGATGATTAGCTTAGCCTGAAGAGACAGTCAGACTAAGACAGAGACATTGAGAGAAAGCCACAGAGAGAATTAAATAAATATCTGCTTTTAATTTTGAATATGCCTATCTGCATTCATGTATTTCAAATGAGTCATTTGAAAGTGTGGTTAAAAAATATTTAGCTCCCAGCTGAGTCTGCCATCTAGTGCTTAAAGGAGCAAATTTCTCATTTGCCCAGTAAAGGCATAAATGTTACTAAAAACAATCCAGTGTTTCATACAAAAATCAATTCCAGGGAAAAAAGAGAGTTTGTGGTTTTTTGTTTTATTTCTACCACCACCACCACCACCACACCCAGCCAGAAAAATAAGGCAAAATGTTTTATATGATTGGTTTGCCACAGATAAGAAGAGAACAGTTTGAAGTAAGGATTCAGAGTCTACAGAACCTATAACTGATGTTGATTTAAGAACAAGAAGGAATTATAAATGTACAACAACCAGTGAAAAAACTAATTTTTGTGAAACCTAATATTTTCCCAAAGAAAAATAATCTCATTATTTTTTTCTGCCTTTTTGGGTGGAGAGATGATACTAAACATCAGAATTAAGATCAAAATATGCTATATTAAATATATGCATTTGAAAGTTATCTTTATTTTTTTCTTTTAGCCACAGGGCATGTTCAAACACTTAAAATATAAAATCTTTGGGTTTGTTTCAGATGTAAAGTCATTTCTGTCTTATAAATAGCATACTTTATTTAAGAACCTTAGGTCATGTTTGTAGATTATAACTTGTTTTCAAAGATTTTTTAAAAAGGGGGCAGCTGGGTAGCTCAGTGGAGTGAGAGTCAGGCCTAGAGACAGGAGGTCCTCAAACCCGGCCTCAGCCACTTCCCAGCTGTGTGTCCCTGGGCAAGTCACTTGACCCCCATTGCCCACGCTTACCAATCTTCCACCTATGAAACAATACACCAAAGTACAAGGGTTAAAAAAAAATTCAAAAAAAAATCATCCAAAAAAAGCTACATTGAAACAATCTAAAAAGGAAAAAGTAGAAAAAGTATGTATAGACAAATAGTTTTGTCCCTGGTCTCCTTACCTTTTTGTATTCACAGCCAAAAATACCTTTGTACATTTGTATAATGATAATCCAGTATATATTCAGTGAACATGAAACTCAGTTTACTACCTATTTCAAACTCATGTTCACCAGCCTAAGAAAAGAATAATAAATTTCTGTTTCTCAACCTGACCAAGAAGTATGTCTGAAGGGTGTGAGAAGGAGTCTATTTTTTTAGTTTGTCCTCACAGTTCTTTATACTGGCCTCACAACCTTTCTATATTGCTCAGACAATTCCATGAGACAAATTGGTTAGATCCAAGGTTGAGAGAAGTTAACTTGAGTACTGTCCTAGTTTTCACAATCACTTCAGGCTCCCTAAGACTTAACAATAGAACAGGAATAGGCTAGGACTACTCCCAATTTCATATACACACATAAAGACACACACACACACACACACACACACACACACACACACACACACACACACCTCTTTTATGAGTCTCTCCCACCTCTGCTTTTTTCTACATATGAGCTGGAAGGAATCTTTCCTTATTTCTCCACCCTTAATCTTCCCAGAAGTATTCATATTTTAGTCGAAATTGTTAACACAATGCAATCTAATTGGTGGAATTCCAAACTGTGTAGGAGAGATACTGGGGCCTTGGGGCCTTCCTTTTTCCCAACCTGGGAAAGAGGGAGTCTCATTCCTGAGAATCCCTCTGCCTAACAGAGTAGCTTCCTTTTCTATATAGTCCACTCTAGATAACCCTAGAAAAGTCAATGCCCTTGTGTTGTTCTTTCATGTTGGATTCTGATTTAGAGGTTTTTGGGGGTTTTTTTTGCATAATATCACATGGTCTAGAATTTATCTTTTTTTTTTATAATGTAAATTTTTTTTAAATTTTAAACCCTTAACTTCTGTGTATTGACTTATAGGTGGAAGAGTGGTAAGGGTAGGCAATGGGGGTCAAAGTGACTTGCCCAGGGTCACATAGCTGGGAAGTGTCTGAGGCCAGATTTGAACCTAGGACCTCCCGACTCTAGGCCTGGCTCTCAATACACTGAGCTACCCAGCTGCCCCTAGAATTTATCTTTTGAAATTAGACCATTGTTTTAGCCAAATGTTCCCAAAATTACTAAATTGTATCTTACTTCCAGAACCAAGCAAATTATTACAGATGTCTGTAAAGACAATTCTCCATGCTAGGGTCTGTCTTCCACAACATCCCTTTTTCTATAGCTCACCACATATCTATAACCTTTCCTGTTGACTTTTTTTCTATTTGCTAGGAAATGTCCTCCCTGTGGCCTTGCCCTCTCATTCTTCCAAGTACCAGGGACACCTCCTTTTCAGGACAAATAGACTTTTAAAACACCAATTCCTCCAAATCCAGAGCAAGTTCCTCATCTTCCTTCATGACCATTTCTCTTTATCCATAGGATTATTCATCAGTGAGTCCTCTCTCACCTCTAATATAAGGTCTCCTTCCTTCCCCCACCACCCCTTTTCATCCTTCCTCCCTTTTCCTCACCTATTTCCCAGTAGGCTCTTCTCTTTCTGAGACCACAGAGTTCACCTTCCCCTCACTGTTAGCCTCTGATTTGATTACAAAACATCATTCATTCCTCTCTATCCCCTCAATTCCCCCTTTATATATTCTCTCTTATTATTAGGTAGTCCCACAAAAGAAGCATTCACTTATAGCCAAGTTCTGTCCATAATAACCACTGTGTAATGGGGGAAAGAGGATTTTATTTGGTAAATATATTAAAAGGTTAGGTCACCAGGGTATTGAACAATTATCAATCCCCAATTAAAGAGTAACCTCAAGTTAAAATGACTTTTATGGAAATTAATTTACAAAAGAGAAGAGGAAGAAGAAATAAGGAAATAAGAATTTAACACGATAGGTAATTTGCTCTGATCCCCTCGTTAATCCAGATCTAATTAACCCAAGACCTAGAAACTCAGAGGGCCAGAGTCCTGGAGGCAAATGAAGTAAAAGCTTCAGTCAAAAAGTCTCTATTAAAAGGAAAGTTCCCGGAGTTCCAGTTAAGATGGCGGCAGAAGACTAAAAAGCAGCTTTTAACCTCTCCTGACCAAAACACACAAGACTCCTCAAGGGGACATAAAAACAAGTCCAGACGAACAGAGGGACCCCACAACAGGGTACAGTGTGGAAGGTACGTGGAATTGGGACATTTCCATGCTATAAAGGGGTGAAACAGCTCTCACTAAATCGTGGGCTGAGCAACCACCACCCCCAACCCCTCCACACATACCACCTATAACGCCAAAGCCAGCTGAAAAGAAATAGAGCAAGTTTGGGGCACCCATTGAGTCATTGGCAGCTCCAGGGCCTGTTCCTGAGAGCAGCAAGATTTAGGACCCCAAAAAGCTAAAGAACATGCACGGACTTTGAGCGAGGACACAGAGAGCAGGTGCAGGCGGAGGAGTGGGTGGAGGCTGACACAGGCGCAAATTAAGGCTCTGAAACCCTGAGTGGGGAACTAGTACAGACGGGTATATGACTGTGGAAGCAGCGCCCTGAGACTTGTAAAGGAACCTCCGGCAGAGGATCAAGGAAGGGGGTCTACGAGGGGGCTTGACCTTGAGAAAAACCAGACCTCAGACCTCAGGACCCAAAAGACCGCAGACAGACCCTGAGCGCGAGGATAAAGCTGAGAAGCTGCTGGGCTAATGATGGCTACCCAGAATCAGGAAGTTTAGAAGAGAAAGATTAACAACAAGAAAAAGAAATCTTTTAACACTCGACAACTTTTACACAGAGAAAAATCCAGGCAACCAAGCAAACAGAGGAAGAGAACAAACAAGCATCCGGACCCTCCCAAAATAAGGAAAACTGGTCACAAGCTCTTGAAGAGTTCAAAACTGAGATGACGAGAAAGTTGGAAAAGATTTGGTTAGAGAAATGGGAAATAGCTCAAAAGGAAATCAGGCAAGAAAATAACAGTTTAAAAGGCAGAATTTCGCAATTGGAAAGTGAGGCTCAGAAATCAAATGAACTGATAAGCAAATTGAACACCAGAAATGACCAGATTGAAAAGGAAAACCAAAAGATCATAGCTGAAAACCAAAAGATTATAGCCGAAAACCAGTCCCTAAAGGCTCAATGAGAAAGTGACAGACCAAGAAAACCGGTCTAGAAGAGACAATTTGAGAATCATTGGTCTTCCAGAAAAACCAGAAATTAATAGAAACCTGGACTCCATACTAAAAGAAATTATTCAGCAAAATTGCCCTGAAGTCCTACAACAAGAGGGCAATATAGACATTGAAAGGATCCATAGATCACCCTCGACACTTGACCCAGAAAAGTCAACACCCAGGAATATAATAGCCAAATTCAAGAGCTTCCAAGTAAAAGAAAAAAATCTTACAAGAAGCCAGAAAGAGACAATTCAAATATCAAGGAGCACCAATCAGGATCACACAGGATCTGGCAGCCTCCACGCTAAAAGACCACAAGGCTTGGATCACGATATTCAGAAAGGCAAGAAAGATGGGTCTTTAGCCACGGATCAACTACCCATCAAAATTGACTATATACTTCCAAGGGAAAGTATGAGCATTCAACAAAATTGAAGATTTCCAAGTATTTGCACAGAAAAGACCAGGGCTAAATGGAAAGTTTGATATCCAACCACAAAAATTGAGAGAAACATGAAAAGGTAAATAAGAAACAGAGGGGAAAGAAAGAAAACTCATAATTTTTAAATTTGCCTTTTTAAGGGCTTCAGTAAGATCTAATTCTCTGTATTCCTATGTGGAGAAATGCTATGTATAATTCTCTGTAGTGAACTCTATTCACTATTATAGTATTCACTATTATAGTAATCAGAAGAATAACTCACAGGGAGAGGGTGGAATACTAAATGGTTTAAGATGACATGGAGGGTGGGAAAGAGGGGGGTGAATAGTAGGGGACACCAAAAGGAAAGTTCCTTAAGAGAAGTTCAGGAAGATTCAGTCTTACACTCACCATGTGGAATGCCCTGATCACGAACCAGCAGAGTTCCTTCAGGTCCAGTTCACAAACCAGAAGGCCCAGCCCAGATGACTGAGGTCTCTTTTTAAAGGGGCCTCTTTTGCGTCACTTCTTGTGGCCTCCTCTTAGTTTACTTGTCCAATCACAACAGATGCTTTTCTTAGGACTGTCCATGAGCCAGTTAAGTAAATTCTAATTTGTTACTCTAGCACATGTGGGTTACAGACCACCCAAAAATGGAGATGTTTTCACCTTTGGTGATTAAATCTAAAGATGGGCAGTGTATATTTAATCTAATTATCACAACTGTCTGCCTCTTCACTGTTTTTTTAATTAATTTTTTTTATTTTTAGAAAATAAAAGTGCCTCTTCACTGTTGTTACCTTTACCAGATTTCTGCCTTCATCCCTGTTTCCTTGTGTATATTTAAAGATAAATCCATTACTCATCTTTTTGCTATCACTCTGTTGTTATTATTGTCCTTGCCTGCTACTTTTAATCACTACCTCCACATTTCTATTATTTGAGGCGTTTGAGAAGCAAATAATATCTTCTTTCCAAGATGATGAAACTTGCCTAAAGGGACACACAGGCACACACACACACACAAACACACACACACACACACACACACACACACACACACACACCTACCTCTTTAGAAAAATAATTCACATTCTTCTTTATTATTGGTTGGTCCAGCTTTTGTCCTATATAATTAAGCTCAGATTTGCAGGATAGATTATCCTGGACTTCATTCTGAATTCCACTGCTCTTTTAAACACATTATTCCATTCCCTACTTTTTCTAGAGAGTACAAAATAAACTTGCATTGTTTTATTGTCCTTTCCCTTGTATTTAAAGGTATTTCTCCTTTTGGCTTGCAGAATTTGTCATTTCTAAATTGAATTGTAACTTAACCAGTATGTGTATTGGAATTTGCACTCAGGTTATTGTTTCTTTATGCTGGAGATATGTGAATTATTTCAAATGGAATTTCATTTTTTACATTTAGAAGTTTGATGTAATTCTATTATTTCTTTAATTATGGACTAAAATTTTTGGGTTCTGCTATTTTCCTCTGGGAGACCTATAATCCTTAGTTTATTATCCCTGTGCATCCTGTTTTTTAAGTTCAGTATATTTTGCTTGCACATTTTCTTTTTTGCATGCATATTTTCTTTTAATATTCTTTTTGCATCTCTCCTATATTTTCCTTCACTCCTCTATATTTGTGCTCCCATTGCATTATTTTCTCTTTTATTTCTTTGATGAGGCTTTCCATTGAAGATCCAAGAGTTTTTTATTCTGTTCATTAATTTTGCAGTACAAAACATAAGTTCTACTTCTCATTTCTCTACTCAGGAATAGCATGTTATGGTTTTGAGTTGTGCTCAGATTCCATAGGATCCACTATCTCATCAAATGTGTAAAGTTTAAATTCTTTTGAGAATAATTTCAGGATAAGGATCCTACCATCTCCCCAGAATCCAGACGACGAACTTGTTTGGTGAAGACACCACAAAGATGTCTGAAAAGCCTTCACTGTACCATGAAGACCAAACTTTGAACTTTGGGGTGCAGTTGATTGAACTATGGGGAGTTGAAATTGAGTTGTATGTATTGTTTTAATTGTTATACCAATAGGGGACTGCCCCCAAATTGGTTTTTTGTCAATGCGGCTAATTTTAACCATTTGTTCATCTATTTCTTTTATCCCCAAATTCCTGAAAATTTTAGAAGTTGTCTATTTTTACAGGTCCAGCAAAGAAAAAGGGCTAACCTTTTTTTTGCCGGACCTCATGGGGAATTGTAAAAGTGAAATTTGGGA
>NW_025382020.1:0-423 GCF_016433145.1 Gracilinanus agilis | reverse complement strand
TTGTAATCTATAATGTAAAGTTTAAATTTTTTTGAGAATAATTTCAGGATAAGGATCCTACCATCTCCCTAGAATCCAGACGACGAACTTGTTTGGTGAAGACACCACAAAGATGTCTGAAAAGCCTTCACTGAACCATGAAGACCAAATTTTGAACTTTGGGGTGCAGTTGATTGAACTATGGGGAGTTGAAATTGAGTTGTATATATTGTTTTAATTGTACACTGTTATACCAATAGGGGACTGCCCCCAAATTGGTTTTTTGTCAATGCGGCTAATTTTAACCATTTGTTCATCTATTTCTTTTATCCCCAAATTCCTGAAAATTTTAGAAGTTGTCTATTTTTACAGGTCCAGCAAAGAAAAAGGGCTAACCTTTTTTTTGCCGGACCTCATGGGGAATTGTAAAAGTGAAATTTGGGA
>NW_025382019.1:0-4947 GCF_016433145.1 Gracilinanus agilis | reverse complement strand
CTCTCTCTCTCTCTCTCTCTCTCTCTCTCTCTCTCTCTCTCTCTCCCTCCTCCTCCTCCTCCTCTCGTCTATCAGTCTCTTCTTCCCTTCCCCCCATGCCTCTCTTTTTCTCATCATAGAAGTTCTGCTTGTAAGAGAGATTCATGAGGTAGGCTTCCTTGTCATGCTAACCCAGAGCAGATTTGGGAGGGGAAATGTGGCCAATATCTCTAGCAGCTGTCAGACTCCTGAACCTCTTTTCAAAGGGGATGGAGTAGTGTCCTCCACAAGTTACCTATTAAGCTTACAGCTCAAGAATTTGATAGAGTATAAGGTCTTCTGCTTAAAGATTCCTGGATATAATAAGATGAGCCTCTGTGTATGCGTGTGTTTAGATTCCTGCAGTGACCAGGGCTTTCAAGGAGCAATTCCTTCCCAAGCCTGATACAGATGTATCTCTCTAAGAAAAGAGCGGCGGGGGTGGGGGTGGGGGGGGCGGATCATGGAAGAGGAGAACAAGATGATTAATATTTTCCATTTACTATTTATTTGAGGTGGCTATTTCAGATTAGCGAGATGTACACTCTAGCTCCACCCCACCCCCATTCCCCCATTCCCCCTCTTTCCTGCACTCCCACACAAAAAGGGGTATGTAGGAGCGGGGGGGGGGGAGGGGGGCAGTAATCTTGCCTTAAACGCGAAGATTGGGGCAGTCTTAACAAAAACAATCCCAATAGTAAACAAACATCGCATTTTGTTCAGTCTTGTTCCATTCAGTTTGTGCTAGGGTAGAGGATAAGTTGCAGCTGAAGTGAAATATGGATCTGATTGGGAAGGCCGGGAAGACTATGATGAGAGTAGAGACTGTTGGGGAAGTGTTTGAAGGGAGATTTTAATATTAATAGTTTCGGTGTAGAGACAGAAGGGAGATTGCGTCTACGGCTCCTCGGGGCAGACTCTCAGTGACAGCGATGATGGATGATCCGGCGCAGCCGAACAGCTCCTCCCCTTCAGCCCCAACAGTGTCAAAGCTACTTTAGTTGAAGCTTTAGAAATAAAATAAATAAACAGCATCCACACCCCCTTTGCCTACTCGCCTCGAATCCGCCTTCATCCCACCCCCAACTCCTGCTTTCATACATCGATTTATGGGTCATTATAAATCAATTACTAGTCTCAATACTTTTTTATTTACTTAAATAAAGTAATCGAAAGATGAAAAGGAGCTTTGGTAGGGATCACCACCACCCCTCTCCAGTGACAGAGGAATAATCTGGAAATCCATTATATCATAATTAGAGCTGCTGAGATCTAGACGCTAAAGCGAAATGAGGGGCTCATCCAGTTGATAACAGGAGAAAACTCGAGGTGGAACCACCCTGCTCTAGGGTGCTGCTATTTTGTGTTGATGTGTTTGGTTTTATTTTTGTTTTTGTTTGTTTTTAGTCTCTTTAAACTAAGGGGGTTTCCTCTTCTCGCAGCTTTCTCGGTGAATCCAGCGCGAGAAATAATTCCTACAGTTTACCTAACCTAATTATTTAACTCCATGGGAAAAACCTATTTGAATATGTGTCTCAGCAAACATCAGATGTTGTTGGTATTGAGGTCGCAAATGTAAAAAGGTGTGGAGGAATGTATCAGTCTGCAGGGCGAATATTCACTTTGTTGTAAGAAACTAGGAGAGGGGTTGCTGATGGCTTTGGGGTTTCTTTTCTTTCTCCTTCTTTTGGATGTGTTTTTGTTGTTAGCATTGGTTTAGATCCGTCCTCGCCTCATTCTCTTCTCGCCCCCCCCCCTTTTTCTTTTTCCCTCTCTTGCCCCTTTGCAGCAGTGTTAGAGGCTCTCAAGGTGTTTCTATGACTACATTGTGTATGTGGGAGGGTCAGATGTGGGGGTTGCCCAAGAGAGGGCCGTTCTTGGGTGATCATTTATCAATGTCACCCACATAATGATTCTCTCTGCAGCCTCCTATTGATGAGGATAATTACATTAGCTCGGAGTGACTGATCAATGAAAAAACCACCAAACAAAAACTTCTTTACTCCTTCATAATACCAAAAACCGATACAGAAATAACACAGAAAGCCTGATTTCTTCCTTACTCCCCCATCCACCAATGAATTCCTCCCTCCCCCCAAACCCAGAAGAGTAAGAAAATAGAACTAGGCCAGTTACATTAAAAGGAGTTTGCAATTTTGCTCCTGACCAGTTTCTCTAAATGTGTTGGTTCCATTCTTCCCCTGGTAAAGTCTATCAACGGATTTGCAATTGAGTTGCTTTTAAACAGGTCTGTGATTTTCTATTCTTTTCATCTCTTCATACTTTCTTTTTTCCTTTTTTCCTTTTTTTTTTTTTTTTTTTTTTTGAGGAGGTTGGGGGTGGTGGTGGGGAAGCCTTTTCCCGTTTCAGAAAAGTAATACTACTGCTTAGATGTTTCACAAATACCTGAAAAAGAAAATTACCTTGGGTCCTCTTTTCAAACCATTTCTCTGTCAGGTTTTCTTTTGTTTTTATCACTTCATAAAGTAGCTCAATTAAAGATGGGATGTTGCATCCATATAAAGGGCATATTCATAAATATGGCTGCAGTTATACCCATAATCTTTCTCCTAAAAGTTTGCAGTTAAATTACGATTTCGCTTTTTCTAGAGTTAAAAAATCAATATTTTTCTCAATTAAAGGGAATTTTAATGCTTTATTTTGTGAGTTGTTAAAGGCGCTATAAATTTTATTATAATCCTCCGGTTGAAGGAGAACCTGGAGAAGGCTGATTCTGGTCGTTCCCTCCCCCCTCCTCCCCCTTCTGTTCCTCCCTCCCCCCCCCCCCCCAAGCCATTCCCAGAAAAGTAGATGGTTTCAAACCAAACCAAGGCAACAAAGGTGGGGAGGGGGGTGGGTGGCGAGGCTCGCCAAGAAATCTTTCCATTGCCAAAGGCCATTGTCTTGTATGTTTCCACCTCTCCTGGTCCCGCCTCCTGAAAGTGACAAAGTGTCCATTTCAGTCCACTTTTTCTCAGAGGGGCAGAGCCGTGGACTCCATCTGCTTTGACGACGACCAGAAAATGGTTTCATTGAGGAGTACCCTAGAGTTTTCCCAACAGCCTCACCGTGTCTTTTTGCTCTTTGCTTTCCCTCTCCCCAACCCCCACATGAATTCGAAACTGTGTGGCGAACTTACTCTGTTACATTGTGAAAGCGTTGAGCTCTTTCGGGAATGGTCTTCAGAAGTCCTGTGTAGTAGTGTGCAGTGTTTACAGATGTGCTTCTATTTCCCCATGTGCCACTGACTAGGAGCATCCATCCCGAAAATTCATTGTACTTGTATTAATAGTTTACTTCTTCTGATCTCACCTATCTAGCCCAAAGGAAAATCCAAGCAAACTCCCGTACAATTCTAAGCTGGCACTAAATGATTGGACATCATGGGCAATCATGTGCCTTACCTACGTAAGTGTACAAATCTGTTCAGACGCCAGATCAGGCACTTGATAGTAAACAGAGCCTAGTGAAAATCTTAGTAAGAGCAAGGTGGGTAGAAGAATCGGAAGTCAAAGTTAAATCAAATCTTTAGCTCACACGTGGAAGTTACATACATGGAACGGGATAGGGAAGGTAGAAAATAGAAACAGTGAGGAAAGCTTTGGGACCTCTTTTAACATATAAAAAAAATTCAATCAATTAAGGCACGCCATTCAATTTGCTGAGCTTAAGGTCCAAAGGGGAATCTTCGCAGTTGCCAGAAAGGTCCTTGGTATCCTGGAGGATGTGCCCGCAGTTTTCCTTCCAACTTGGTAGATACCAACTTCCAGCTTGCTTGGGATGAAAGGAGTTCCAGGGAAGGATGTATGTGTAAAGTCCCGGAGGAGGGGGAGGGGGGCAAAGGCCTAACTAGGGGTTCTGGGGAGGAGACATTTGAATGCTGTTATTTCTAAACTAGTCCGTGGAAGAGAAAAGAGCTAAGAGAAAAAGGCGCATTGGCTCACAATGCATTTTAAAGTAATTGCCTCTCCACCCGCCTTTCACCCTCTCTCTTCTAATCACACAATACACTGGATAGTATATATAGGTGGGAAAAACTAATAGTTCTTCTTTCCTTTTTTGACTTACCTTTACCAATCTCCCACCCCTTGATGCCTAGGTGTATAAACCTCAACTGTAGACTTTTGTTTTTCCTTAAAAAAAAAAAAAATCTGAACTGGGGCTTTGTTAATGTATTTGTACTTTTTTTTTTTTTTTTTGCTTTCAAACCAAGTTTCTAGGTTGGGGGAAGGGGGTGCAAGGAAGGAGGAGGAGGGGAGGAGAACACAAAGACCATCTAGTTCTCACCAAGCAGGTTTCAAAATAGGAACTTAATGGAAAGAGAAGGGGAGGGGGGGGATTGGAGAGAATGTTGTGTTCATTACATCAGGTTTATTTGTCTGGAAAAGAGGTGATTTTGAGATTGCCCACCGCGGATTCTGTTTTCCTCACATAGAAACATTTTCAAATTTAAATCTTTGAATAGACAAATCCTCGTCATTATTATGACATGGAGGACTGGCAGAAAAACTGAACTTAAACTCCGTGCTGGGGAGGTAGGGGACTGGAAGGAAACAGGGAAAGAGGGAGTCCTTTCTGATTAATAACTAGCAGGGTAATGTTGAGGGCTTTTTCTGCCCGATTGCCTTTTTGAATTAGAGCCGATTTCTTCACACTTCAATAGTGCCTGTCTCCTTTAAAATGACTGACAGATTTGTTTCTCTTTTTTCTCTCCCCGAGACTTAATGATGTAAATTTTCTAATTAGTTAAATCACGTTGCTTAAAGGCCTAATATTTACCGTGCAAGAAGTGATCATCCTGATTGGATCTCTTGAAATATCCAGAGAAATAACGTTTGGCTTTTAGGATTGGAGTGGGGGGTGGGGAAGAGTGTGTGTGGAGGGGTTTGTTATGGGAGGCAGCATAGGTTATGGGGGGGTGGTGGGAGG
>NW_025382018.1:0-7857 GCF_016433145.1 Gracilinanus agilis | reverse complement strand
GAAGGAAGGAAGGAAGGAAGGAAGGAAGGAAGGAAGGAAGGAAGGAAAGAAGGGAAGGAAGGGGGGAGAGAGGGAGGGAGGGAGAAAGGGAAAGAAAGAGAAAAATGAAAGAATAAAGAGAAAGAAAACATTTCTATTATCTTTGAACTTCAGTTTCTTCATTGAATATTAAAAAAAAAATAGAAACTGCCTCACAGGATTTTTTCAGGGATCAAATGAACTAGTATTTGGTATATAAGGTGCCTTGTAAATCTTTCAGCATCATGTATATGAGTTATTATTATTTTCTAATTTGGTAAACATTTTTCTCCTTATATCTTCTACTTCTTATCTACTTCACTCCACTCCTACCTATCACTTCTCCAGCATTTCCTGTTTTGTCTCATTTTGTTTTTCCTTTATCCCTTTTTCTCTAGCTTTCCCTATCTCTGCCCTCTCAAACTTTCCTTTCTCTCATCACATTCTCAATCGTAGGAAATAGGAAACTATAATTTGACCTATTTTTTTCATATGGAAGAGCAGACACAGAATTTAATTGAGTTGGCCATAGTTTCAGAGATCTAGATTTATAAGCTCCCAAATCATTAGGAATGTATTAAGAATCACTAAGGACACTTCTCTTGAGCAAGACTTTTGGCTTTTGAAACACCACTGGAGGAGGAAAAAGTTGAAATTTTGTGGCTCAATGCATTATTCTTGACTATCATTTCCATGCTAGTGTTAACAATAATAATAATAGTTAACATTTAAATAACACTTTCTCAATGGCAGAAATAATGCTAAGCACTTTATAATATTATTTCATTTGGTATTTATAACAATCCTGAGAGATAGGTGCTATTAATATCAGTATTTTTCATATGAGGAAACTGAAGCAAGCAGATGCTAAGTGATCTTGTCAGGGTCACACAGCTAGTAAGTCTTTGAGGCTATATTTGAACCCAGATCTTTCTTACTCATGAGCTAGAACTCTATTCACTCTACTACCTAGCTGCCTAGAAGAGATATTTTTATTTTTATTTTTTATTTATTTATATTTCTAGAAGAGATTTTAAATAGGCTCTTTTTCTGAGGATGATATGAACAAGAAACTTTAACACCATCATGAGCTGCTCATTCACTTAGTGAAGTTATATTCACTATTAAAGGATGAAAATGGGTCTCTCCCCCACCCACAGATAATGAAAATGGAAGTAGTTGGGCATATAGATCTGCTCATATAATTTCTCTACTTAAAAATGATCAGTGGCTCCCCATTCCCTCAAGGATAAATTATAAAATCCTAAACCTGTTATTTCAAAATGGCCCCATGACATAACTCCCACATGCTTCTCCATTATTGATTCTTGGTACTTCCCTTCACCTGGCACATTTTCCATTCCAAGTGGCCTGTTAGCTATTCTCCATAAACTTTATGCAATCTCACATCTCTGGGTCTTTGTATAGGTGTTCTCTAATGTCTGTAGTATCTCCTCAATCGAAGCCTCATGGAGGCCCTAACTGCCGTCAAAACACAGGTGCGATGCCGTTTCCTCCACTGGGCCTTTCTTGATCGCTTCCTTAATACTCCTTTCTTCTTAAATTAAACTAGATAATATTTTTAAAGATCTTTGCACATTGGCAAATCCAGTTATTTCTGAGTCATGTCTGACTCTTTGTGACTCAGTTTTGGAATTTTCTTGGCAAAGACACTGGATGGTTTCCATTTTCTTCTTCAGCTCATTTTACAGATGAAGAAACTGAGGCAAACAAGGGTAAGTGACTTACCCTTGGTCACATAGATAGTGTCTGAATTTGATTTTGATCTTGAAAGTCAAGTCATCCTGACTCCAAGCCCAGTCCTCTATCAACCGTGTCACCTACCTGCACTGACCTGACATCATAGGTGCTTAATAAATGTTTCATGCCAATTAGCATTGCTTCGTGTGTGTATATTTGTGTGTGTATGCATGCCTCTATATGCACATTTACTTACCTGGCTAGATGGTGTTTCTCTTTATTGGAATATAAGTTCCTTGAGATGATAGTTTTTGTCTTTATAACCCCAGCACCTGGCATAGGGCCCTTCATATAGCCAATACTCGACAAATTCAATCAAGCTGACATGAATTGATGTGAAATGAGTATCAAGCAGAATAAAATCAAGAGAAAAATAGGGAAAGCAACATGGTCCAGTTTAAGCAGTATTGAATTTGGGGCCAGAGAACTTTCCTGGCTCTGCCATTTATTATCCTTGTGACAGGGAAATCACCTTTCTGGACCTCAGTTTCTCTAACTGTAAAATTAGTCAGTTGGATCAAATGGCCCCGGTGGTGCATCGTGAAATCTCTGTTTCTCGCTGGATGCCTTTGTTTCATTTTGTTTCGTTTTGATTTGTTTTAGGGAACATAATTTGCAGCCGTTTTCTTTTAAGCACTTATATTGGTGCTCTGAAATCGTGTGACTACTTGCCAACTACTCAGAAGAACCCCCTGCCTGGCCTCATTCCTTTAACTCAATAAGTTATTACAGTAATACCAGAGTTAATGGTTTTTGGAAAGGCGATATCTATCTGCATCTGAGTGTACACATTTTGAACTAAATATTGAGAAATCGCAGGTATGTAATGCAAAGCCTGGGTGTGCCTGCCTGTAGAAAATAGCTCATTAGGATTAATCTTTTACAGGGTGACTAATGCAAAGGGAATGAAGCACTTTCCTCTTTGGAGAGAAGGCCAGGTTTTGTCAAAGCTTTCAAATAGGTTTCACTGGAATGCAGCTGGTCACTTCTGCAGGCTCTGCCTAAACGCAAGGAGCTTAAAAAAAATACCTTGATTTTATAAAAACTCTCTTCACTATAGTAAATTCTGGAGAAATCAGAGAGCAGAATAATCCAGGCAAGACATCGAATACCAAAATGCATGCCCAGTTGGGCACAAGTGTGTCAAGCAATCATCTAGTGTCCTTTCGAAAGGCTTAGGAACAGCCTTGTACTCTTAATGACGATTCGGATTCAGAGTTCTGCCAGATGTGTGTGTGTGTGTGTGTGTGTGTGTGTGTGTGTGTGTGTGTGTGTGTGTGTTTGANTGTGTGTGTGTGTGTGTGTGTGTGTGTGTGTGTGTGTGTGTGTGTGTGTTTGAAGAACCATAATTCTATAGAGAAGCATCTTCTCTATAGATCTTCACATCCCAAGCAAGTTTATCCCTTGACTTTGTGAGTAACTCGAGTTTTGCTATCCATGGCCATCATTTGCTAAGATAATAGAGACCAAAGTTCCAGACTGCAGGGGTGCCATTTTGTTGAGATTCCTCTCTAAGACTTTCTTAGGTAGAATATTACTTACTGCTGAAGTTCATCTAAGACTATAAGAATCATCTATACAAATGCTCCAGGCAGCTAATAGCAGTGAAATTCTTTTCAATGGTATGTCATTGTTAGTCCCCATAAAAAGGAAAAAAAATAATAATTTGCTGCTTTATCAATAAAACCATCCAGAGCTGAATACCTACACAAAGACATTTTCTGTATAATTTATGGCACATCATGTCGGACTGCATTCTGAGTAATTTACCTTGGCAGTTGTCGTTTTCGATTGAAAATCTTTCTATTTTTCTTGCCTTCATCAAATAGAATGGGTTTTTGTTCAACTCAAAGTCCATATACTCGATAATTTGTCTGGCTGGGTAAGTTATTAGCAGTTTAAGCAATAAACCCATTTGGATTTTCAAAGAGAGTTAAGAGAAACAGGAGATTTCTGTGATGATCTCTTAAAAATTACAATGTAACACACAAAAGTGAAGTTTAAGGAACAGGATTTTGCCTCCAGCAATAAAACCAGGGAAATTCAAACTCAAACTCCCTCGATTAATTTCCCGGGATTAGGTAGGTATTGCAGCCAACGAAGGATACATTTTACAAGGCTGAGAGGTCAGTTCAATTCAGAAAAGCAGCCAGAATGGTTCACTATCTTTACTTTCTGCAGTTTTGAAATTGTAGAAGAGAAATCAAAGGTCTTATGAGAACCTTCAGTTAGTCCAGGGTAATCATAATCATAATTTGAAAGAATGACCTAATGGTCAGAGCATAAGGATTCGGAATCTCTGGTTTCATAGAGGAGGAAGACTTTTACTAGAATGTAAACTCTTGGAGGGCAGGGACTGTTTTGCTTCTTGAGAGTAGAGGTTATTTATTCTCTATAATGATATCTCAAGCACCTATCAAAGTATCTGGTACATTGTATATGTATATACTTATATAAATATATACATGTTTATATAAATATATATAATATATACTATTATATAAATATATATATATATAAATAGCATTATTATTATATATTACATTCCTACTTAACATAATGCATAATTATTTAATTAACAATGCTGGGTTTAGAGGAAGTACAGAATGAATAAATGCCTGCAGATTAATTTATGGAAGCATTGTGCCATGGAAAGAAGATAATTTCCAAAAGACCTAGTTTTGCTCCCTATGTGACCTTGTCAAAGTCACCTAACTTCCTTGACTCTCAGTTTCTTTATCTATAACATGAGAATCAAAATTCTTGTAATGCTTCACAGAATTATTTCGAGGATCAATTGGGTTAACATAAATAGTGAAATATGGGTTTTCTTCATGTATTATTTATTTTCTTTGTAGAATCATTGGTTGATTGGTTGTTGTCCATCATTGATAAAAATTGCATCATTGGTGATGTCTTTTGACCCATACATAAATTGGATTTAAGTGACAGAGTTGCACTCTGCACTCTACCTCACTCTTCCAGAGTCATCAAAGGCCAGTGGCAAGACAAAAGTCAAGAGGATCAGCGATGATATTGGATACAGTAGTTGAACTTGGCTTCTTTGATGGCTAACCAACCTCTAAGTGCTATATAGAACCTGCTTCTGCTACCTTCAAGGCCATTAGAACCAATTATGCTCCTCCAAGCCTTCTGCTTTGCATCTGGGGTAATTCCTAACTCATGATGGGTATGAGACCTGCCAGTTACCCTCAACCTTAGCCCACCTGATGAGATGGGCCCAATGTGACCAGTGGATGTGCTACTTTTGAAGCCACAGAAGAGAGGTAGGTGGCAGGTGAACACCACAGGAGGAAAGTACCTCTGAAAAGGGCTCCACAAGCCCTTATACCAGAGGTGCCAGTCTTCCCTGAATACTTCACATATTCCTTTTAAAGTCATAGCACAATAAAATAAGAAGAGACTTCGGAAATCATCCAACTCATCTCCTTCACCTTGTTAGGGAGAGTTGAGACCCAGAGAAGTTACATGACTTATACAAGGTAATGCAGATAAAAAAGTAGTAGAACTGAGACTCAAACTTCAGTCACTCTTAGCTAGGAAGAGAAACAAAACTGGAATGCATGACCACTGACTTTCAAGCCAGTACTTTATCTATGTCATTATCTATTTCCTTCGCTTTGGATAATGAACAAGTTTTTAATTCATATTTCTGTTTTACATTTTATAATGGGGTGAAAAATGATTTAAGGTAAAAATATTTAATATTCAAGACATTCTGAGAGTTATTATTCCCTTGATTTAATTTGAGAAGCCAACGCCATAGAGCAGAATGAACAGCAGAACTACAGTCTAAAGAACCTGGGTTCCAGTCTGCACTCAGAGAATTAAATTTGACAAATGTCTATGAAGTGCCAAATGAAGGATGGATTAAAGGGTAGTTGATGGCCAGTCCAAGGGTTCCACCATGATCTTCACAATGTCAAGCAGATTTGGGGAAGACCAATAGCTCATGAGGTGGGTAATGTGGCAGACTTACAGGAGGACACAGGCAAGAGCCATAGGGGATAGGCAAGAATGACCAGAGTATGACTGCATCATTGAACTATACCCATGATATTGAGATCATGGATCTATTAACATATTAGAGATTGTGTAGAGCATCATCCCAGTCTCTGGAAATACTAGCTATATGACAATGGGAAAGTCATTCAGTGTTTGTCAGCTTTAGTTTACTTTTTGTACATAAGCCATACCATCATAGGTTTAAAGCCAGATGGAGCAGCAGAGACAATCTAGTGCAAGAATTCTTATACTGGGATCTCTAAACTTTTAAAAAATATTTTGAAAACTCTATTGAAAAATAATTGGTTTTCTTTGTGATTCCATTTTATTTTATATATTTAAAAGCATTATTCTAAGAGGGATTCATGATATTAAAAAGATTTAGAACTCTTTTCTAGACCGACTCTCTAATTTTCTTATCAAAAAACAATGGATTAAATGACTTTTTCTAGGGTTGTATGTCTAGTACATATTTGAAGCAAAATTGAACCCAGGTCTGTCTAATTCCAAGCCCAATGTTCTATTCACTATATTACTCTGCCTCTCAGTGACCTACTACTGAAGCTCTGGCCTCATACCAACATCCATTCAGTCTTTAGGGCTTATCGGTAACGAACCATAGCTTATTTTTTCCCACCTAAATAATTAATCTGGGAATCTCTGAATTTAGCTCACTTATTGTATTTTTAAGTCAGCTCTTTAGCATCAGCCAAGGCAACCAATAAGCATTCTGAACATACATACATTAATTTTCTTTTTAAAAAAAAATAGACATAAATGGAACTTGGATCTGGGCTCAGTACCAAGGAATATGCCCATGACTTCAATAGGGAAGTCCCTGTTTATTCATTGGAGGTTGTGTTGAAATTCCCTCTTGTTCCCACTTCTCCTTGCCTTTATGCCGCAAGCTTTCCTTCAAATTCTTGCTTCATCTGTGTCAGTTGCCCTTGAATGTGAGTACCTCCCAGCTGGATTTCCACAACCCTCCTGGATCCCTGTTTAACTCAAGAAGCCTCTGGCACTGGTGTGAAAAATAAACAATATAAATATAAATATAAAAATTTAAAAATAAAGCTAAAACTCCTTCCCTCTTAGTCAAGGATGGCTCTGTAGTCTTCAGGTAAATGGAGAAAATGGACTCCTTCACACCGGCAGCCATAGCCTCTCATTGCAACTGCTCATACTTGTTCAGCTTTTGGTGGCAGAGAAGTTGCCTTCTTTGCCTACTCTATTTAAAAAAGGGATAATGAATGACACTCACATGGCTTACTCTGCCGGGGCTTCAAGAGAAAAGTGCTTTGTGAATTACAATTGTTGTTGTTTTTTAGTCATTTTAGTTGTGTCTGAATCTTTGTGATCCCATTTGGCATTTTCTCGGCAAAGATACTGGAGTAGGTTGTCAATTTTTTCTCCAGCCCATTTTATAGATAAGGAAACTGAGGCAAACAAGGTTAAGTAACTTAACCAAGTTAACACAGTGGGTAAGGCTGGATTTGAACTCAGGTCTTCCTGATTCCAGGTCCAGAGTTCTATCTGCTAAACCACCTAGCTGGTCTTGTGAACCATAAATTATTTTGTAGTTGTCAAACATTATATTATTATAGCTTCACCATTCGTTAGGGTGGTTCATACTGCCTGTCTTGCCTAATCTCAGAATCTGAGACTCTCATAAACAAGTTTGTGTACTACTTTGAGATTCTTTTAAGATACCTTATCTCCAAGTCATATCAAAACTCTTCCAGAAGCTTCATACAGACCTATTACAATCATGTGAAATAGATATTTGTCCTGAGTTTAAAGGTGAGAAAGCTAAAATATAACAAGGCTCAAGAGTTCCCATATGTTCTCCTCTCTTCCCTTCAAGATACATAGTTTTTGTAACTGAGAAACTTAAATTCAAAGGGCATTTTCTCCTTTTTTAAAAAACCCTTATCCTCCATCTTAGAATTCATACTGTGTATTGGTTCTAAGGCAGAAGAGTGGTAAGAGCTAGACAATAAGGATTAAGTGACTTGCCCAGGGTCACACAGCTAGGAAGTACCTGAGGTCAAA
>NW_025382017.1:0-6097 GCF_016433145.1 Gracilinanus agilis | reverse complement strand
CCCTTACCTTCCATCTTAGAATCAATACTGTATATTGGTTCCAAGGAAGAAGAGTGGCAAGGACTAGGCAGTGAGGGTGAAGTGACTTGTCCAGGGTCCCAAAGCTAGGAAGGGTTTGAGGCCGTGGCTGGGACAATATTTTTTTTAATTTTATTGATTGATTTAGAATATTTTTCCATGGTTACATGATTTCTGTTCTTTCCCTTTCCTCCTCCCATCCCTCTCCCATAGCCAATGCGCAATTCCACTGGATTTTACATGTGTCATTGATCAAGACCCATTTCCATATATTGGTATTGGCACTAGGGTGATTGTCTATATCCCCAACATGACTGGGGCAATATTGATAAAAATTTTTTTTTCAAATTCTTCTCTTGGTTTCTGAGACAATATATTTTTTTTCTGGTTCTCATTTTGCCTTTCTGACCTTTGCTCCTTCCCCTCAAGTCTTCATCCTTAGCCCTCTGAGCTTGGGTATGTCCATTCAGTCTCCTGGAGGGTTTTTCCGCTCTTCATTTCAATGCTCTATCAGTGTGACATAGTAAATAGAGTATGGCACTTGGCGTGAGAAGGCATCTCACCTCTGCCACTCTTTAGCCCTGTCACCTCAGTTAGAGTTGGATGGAATCTTAGAGGTCCCCTAGTATAATAATCTCTAATAAGCTCCATTAATCTATTTTAAGATTTGAGGCTGTTTTCTTGTACATTCCCATGTTCATAATTCTACTTTAATTAGAAAGACAGAACGAACATGCCTACAAGCCTAGAATGTCAGATCTGGAAAGACTCTGAGAGAACTTTGTTTCAGTTCTTATTTTACTGACAGGGACACTGAAGCCCAGAGATTTGGAATCAATCCATCAGTCAATCAATAGTTTTTTTTTTTCCAAAAAAAAGTAACTATTGAACCAGGTTAGTACTTGGATGGAAGACTTCCTGGGAATACCACATGCTGTAGGCTTTGGGGGCAACAACATGGCTGAGTGGATAGAACACAAAGTGTTGATTCTAAGGTAGAAGGTATGGATTTAAGGGGGGAAAACAGCGATTGTGTGAGTGCCAGGCGCTGTGCTGAGTGCTGAGTCTACAATGCAAAGATTGAACTGATCTCTACCTTCTTAGAGTTTACAGTCTAACCAGGGGAATGATTTGCTTGAGTTTCCACAGCTAACTAGTGGACAGAGTTGGTATTCAGTGTAAAATCAATCACTGTGCATAACAAATTTAGTTCTCCTGAGGGCACAGGGATCATGGTCAACAGCACCTCCATTCCTATGTCTTATATGATAGTTTTTTGCCATAGTCGGAGGTCTTTCTCTAAATGTCTGGCTCTTACATGGCAGCTTGGAATCTATTTTGGAAACTCAAGTGAGTGAACTAAATAAAAATCATCAATGTCCAGATGTACAAGAAATGAAAGAAAAAAGTGGCTGGGAGAGCCGCAGTGAATTAAGAGTATGTGAGGTGGGTCCAGGATCAGCCCAGGTAGAATAGATGGGCAGTTGTGTGGTATGATTTTAGGGGTCCTGGGAAGCTCTTCCTGCCCTCCCCACCATAATTACTGTGTCTACATCTTGTTGCCTAAAATCCCTAAAATTCGCAGGGAGGAAAAATCTCTTTTTCCACAATGAGTTGGAAGGCCAACTTTGCAATATTTTTGCAGGAAACCCTACCCCAGCTCATTTTATAGATGAAGAAACTGAGGCCAGCAGGGTTATGTGATTTGCCTAGGGTCACAAGGCTAAGATACTGGAGTAGTTGGCCATTTCCTTCTCCAGCTCATTTTATAGAAGAAGAAACTGAGGCCAGCAGGGTTATGTGATTTGCCTAGGGTCACAGGGCTAAGATACTGGAGTAGTTGGCCATTTCCTTCTCCAGCTCATTTTATAGATGAGGAAACTGAGGCAACAGGTTAAGTACTTGCCCAGGATTACACAGCTAGTATGTGTCTGAGACCAGATCTGAACCCAGGAAAATGAGTCTTCCTGACATCAGGCCTGGCACTCTATCCACTAAATCACCTAGCTGTCCTGTATGGTTTAGTAACACCATTTCTTTTTGAAGTGGACACTACTGGTGTAGAGTATATCTATATATTACATTTTCTAGCTTCCCATTACCTTTTTAATCTCTTACAATCTGGCTTCTGCTTTCTACTGCAAACTTTCCCCTCCTTTCCCCAAGTGTATTTTCTTTTTTAGCTTTTATCCTCAATTCTGCTTCAACATTTCATGCTGGAGACAAAAATTTTTCTCTCTTGGTTTCTGAGACAATAAGGCCTTTTCTGATTCTCCTTTTGTTTTTCTGACCAATTATTCTCTGACTTTTGCTCTTTTATCCTTAGCCCTCTGAGCATGGATATTTCCATTTAGTCTCTTGCAGGGCTTTTCCACTCTTCATTTCAATGCTCTATCAGTATGACATAGTAAATAGAGTATGGCACTTGGCATGAGAAGGACCTGGGGTTCGCATCTCACCTCTGGCACTCTTTAGCCCTGTCACCTCAGTTAGAGTTGGATGGAATCTTAGAGGTCATCTAGTATAATCCCTAACAAGCTGCATTAATCCAGACAAAATCCTCAATGGCATCTGCAAGCTCGACTATCATGAGGTTCTGTTAACTCTTTCTTGAATACTATCTCAGATCCATTTCCACTACTATGACCACAGCTCAGATCCTTATCTCTTTACCCTGAATTACAACCCCCGAACCCCAACTGGCCTTCCTATCCAACTCATCCCTCACACCACTGCCATACTCATTTTCTGCATGACCCTCTCCTTCAATAGGATCAAAGTTCTCAAAGTCTCATATTTAATGTTCTCAGTAGGTTAGATTTGCCTTATGTAGCCCACCTTATAATCATAATTAAAATCTCTGGAATTATTTGCCATTATTGTTCATCATTGCCATCCAATCCAATTTGCCAATCTCTTTAGTTTACCTTCTCACAAGTCCTTCTAAATGCTGGTATAGCGTCTGCGGTGCTCCCCATCTCTGCCTCCGCCAACACATTCAAATNATGCTGGTATAGCGTCTGCGGTGCTCCCCATCTCTGCCTCCGCCAACACATTCAAATTGTAACCATCCTTCAGACCCCGGTTCATGTCCAGTCTTTTCTAGCTCATCGTGATCTTTCTTACATAGTAATTTAAATTGCTATCACACAACTAAGCACTGATTCCGTTTAATCTTGTAATATTCTTTAATTATTTCATTTTGATTGTCCTATATATGTATATATTTTGTTTGTTATATAAAATATAGCATTATATAGATGCTGTTAAAAAGAAGACACACAGGGCAGCTGGGTAGCTCAGTGGATTGAGAGCCAGACCTAGAGACAGGAGGTCCTAGGTTCAAACCCGGCCTCAGCTGTGTGACCCTGGGCAAGTCACTTGACCCCCATTGCCCACCCTTACCAACCTTCCACCTATGAGACAATACACCGAAGTACAAGGGTTTTAAAAAAAAAAGAAGAAGAAGACACACATATCTGTCCAAGTAGTTTATAGATAGATATGTATGTATATAGAGATAATAGATATAAATAGAGATCTCTATCTCTAAACATATGTTTATATGTACTCTCTCTCTCTCTATATATATATATATATGATTTATACATTATATGTGCTTCATATACATGTATGTTTTTATATATCTATCTAACCATCTATCTAGCTATCAATCTATCATCTTATACACACTTGTGTGCTTTCTTTTTGAGTAGCATCTATTAATTCCTTCTAAATGCCAGGCACTGTGCTAAGTACTTTATGAATATTATCTCATTTGATCCTCATAAGTGGCACTATTATCCCCATTTTATAGTTGGGGAAAACTGAGGAACAGAGAATAAATGATTTGCCCAAAGTATCTGAGGTAGGATCTGAGCTGAGGTCTTCCATTGTGCTACCTTGCTACCCTGGCTTTTTTCTTTCCTTCAGCTAGCCAAATTCTAGAACCAGAATAGCCATTCAGTGGGTGTTGACTTGAAATCCCAGGACATTAGAATAGGAAAGATCATTAGGGCTAGTCCCTTCTTTTTACGGATGTGGGGGAGAAATGACTTGCTTATAGAGGGCTAGAAATTTCACCTCTGACATTTGTACTTAATCCTGAGAAGCTGGGTGATACGTGGTGCGTGAAAAATCTTTTAGTTGTTAGGTATAACATGGTATGGAGCAAGAAGAGGGAGAGGCTGGTGTATCTAGTCAGGCTGGAGCCAAGGTGGGAATATGGGTTTGGTAGATGAATAAGGAGAGCAACTAGGTGATGCTGTGGGTAGAGTACGGGGCCTCAAACTTGGTGAGTTCAAATCTGACCCTAGACTTATTAGCAGAGTGATCCTGGGTAAGCCACTTAAGCCTGTTTGTTCCTCAACTATAAATGACCTGGAGAGGGAAAAGGCAAACCACTACAGTATCTTTGCCAAGAAAACCCCACATAGGAACAAGGAGAGTCAGACAAGACTGAAAAACATGACTTAATAACAACCAAAAAATATAAGCAACTGCCACTAGAGATGGTTAAGATCAGAGATGGGAGAATCAGGACAGGAATTCTTCACTGTCCTTATTTTAGTTAAGGGAAAGTGTTTGATCTTCATCTGGAAAACACCTTTTGGTCCTATTGAGGAAATAACTCTTCTACCTTTGAAGCACTGTTTTCAGTTAGTCCCCTCTAGGAAATGCCTCTTGATAACCTGTTGTGAGAGGAATAAACAGTTTTTTTTTATCTAGTGTTTTAATATTTGCAAAAACTTTACATACATGATCTCATCTGATCCTCACAATAGCCCTAGAAGATAGATGTATGCTATTGTTTTTATCGTCCCCCTTTTGCTGATGAGGGAAGAATTTGAACCTGAGTCTTTTTTTTAACCCTTATCTTCTTAGAATCGACACCAAATATCAATTCCAAGTTGGAAGAGCAGTAAGGACTGGGTATTTGAGTTAAGTGACTTGCTCAGGGTCTCACAGCTAAGGAGTTATCTGAGAGAGCCCTAGTCTTTCTGATTTCCAAGTCTAGCACTAAGTTCATTACACCATTTGCTGTCCATCAAAAGAATTCACTTTCTAAGCTGAAGTCCTAACTAGCTCCATTCTGTGTACAGTTAATACACTCATCCATCAGGCACGATTGTGGCTTTACTATACTCCTTGGGGCAACAAGTCATTAGATTGCATCAGCCCAGCAGGCCAAAGCATGTCTGGAATACGATGGTGCATGGTTCAGAGAGCTTGGAAGGCAGTATGCTGTGGGAATTGCGTTTGACACACCTGTGTAGGACATATTTTGGGCTGATGGGCTGTGCCTGGGCACACGGTCACTTCATGGCAGTAGGTGCCCAGTAAGACAAGACAAAGTGCCTGGATCTTGGGTTCATGGCACTGAGACATTGAAAAGCAATCTTCTGTAGAAGTAGATTTGGCAGTTTTGCAGAGGGTACATTTTTGATTGAACCAGAAACTGGCCAGTGCCCGGGCATAAGGGTCATTGTGGCGCAGGAGGTGCTGCTGGGCTCTCGAGGAGGCTGGTCTGTGACCACTAATGGCTCTTGTGCTTTTCATTACAGCAGAGGTGTTAACCACATTGTTTTGGCTAGGATCCAGGCAGGGCAGTTGTAGTGTTGGGCTCTGAAAGCCTTCTCCTCCTCCTCCTCCTCTTAGCTCCAGTTGGCTACAGAATTCTTTGCTTCCTGTCCTAAATTTTTGTGAGGTGTCATAGCTGTTAAACAGCTGCCATGTTGCAGGCCAGATGTGGATGCATTTGAGTATGCATTAAACACGCCTTCTATAAAACATAAGATAGTTTAAAAATATGTTTTCTTAAAGAAAAAAATGTTTGTAAAACCCTCAGGGTTCTTTCTAGATAAGAGGGCTATTGGTATGTTCTTAAACTCTGTGGAAGTGAGGACTAGCTTTCCTTAATACAGGAGGATAATTTGGCAAAGGGGGTTGTGACACGTGGGACGTTGTTAACTCCTAGCTTCACCTGCAACCATGTAATACTAGCTATTACTAGAGAAACAAGTGGATGTAATCTACTTTGACTCTCCCAAAGCCTTTCTCCACAAAAGGCTATTAAAAA
>NW_025382016.1:2979-3895 GCF_016433145.1 Gracilinanus agilis | reverse complement strand
TATACTGATAGGAAAAAAAGGAGAAATAGGCCTAGTATTACATTGCTAAAGAACTTGTGATTTTTTAAAAACAAAACAAGGTAGAAAGATACATTAGGAGTAGTAAAGCCACCCATGCTCATTTAGCTAGGAATCCCAGAATTTTACCCTAAAGGCATTATGGAAAGGGTAAAAAGTTGAGTTTATATGAAAATATTTATGGAAGCTTTGTTTGTAATGACAAATTACAGAAAATAACACAAATACAATGATTTGAAGAAATGATTGAATAGACTGTGATATTTAAATGTAATGGATTATATATTATCAGAAATGACAAAAACTGGAAATATAAAAATATATGGGAAGCATGTGAAGAGATGAAGGGAGAAGAAAAGAATAAAAATAATACATACTCTAATTACATTTAAAAAGTAAGAGCCACAAAATCTAGAGAAATAAATTATAAATAGAAACAAGTGAAGTGGAAATCAAACTCAGGGAATATTAGCACTCATATAATTTATATTTTAAAAAATTTAATTTATTTAGAATATTTTACCATGATTATGAGAATCATGATTTTTCCCATCTTTCTTCCCTGCCCCCCTCCCAGAGCTGACAAGCAATTCCACTGGGTTATGCATGTATCATTGTTCAAAACCTAAATTTACATATTTTTAAAGATATTGCAAACAATGTGGAGCTTGTGTTTTCTGCATCATTTTTAAGCATTTGATTTATTTAAATGTAGAATTTTGGTTGATGGTTGTGTTTATTAAGTATACAATTTTGGAACAGGGAAAAACAAATCTTTTAAGTAATCCTGAGTATATTACTGTTTTCTAAAAATTAAAAAAATAGTCTCATTCTGAATAAAGGAAATAAAGCTACTGTCTCGATGAATGGTGTTTATATATATATATATATATATATA
>NW_025382016.1:0-2905 GCF_016433145.1 Gracilinanus agilis | reverse complement strand
TATATATATATATATATATATATATATATATATATATATATATATATATAACATTTTGTCAAGGAGCAAGGGTAGGAGATGAACAAACTAAGAATGGGAGGAGGTAGACCCTACTTATGATCATTATACACTGGGCTTCTCTACAACTAAAACCAAATTATACCATATAGTTGAGTTTAGAGCAGAGTGCTATTTGTTCCATCAGTCTATTATAATTATAAAGAGATTCATTTTTTAAAGTGCCATCATTTTTCCTACAAACCAATGAAAAGAGTATTGTGGTACAGTGACTTTGTAGTCAGAATCTGGACATGAATTCTAATTTTGCTCACTCTTACATATAATAAAATATACATAATATAATATTTTATATTATTGGACCTTCATTTAAATTATATAACCTTATGCCTTAGTTTCATCATCTTAATATCCTGTTATAACAATTATCTTATTTTAAGCTGAGGAGCAATATCAATAACTTCTTATAGTCCATATAATTTCTTCTGCATCTTTAGATAGCTAATAAGCTAATTCACAATCACTCCAGGATGTCATGAACAAAATCCTTGATATTTCAAACAGAGATTTACACTTTCTGTCTAAATTTGCATTTAAATCTATCTCTACTTGTTCCCCAGACTCTTCATGGTTGAGGTAAACTTTTAGTTACTGAAAATGTTCTAGTAAAGAGTATGATGGATAGATAAGAAAGAGGTAGAAGAAAAGAGAGAGTGGGGAGAGTAGGTATGTTAATAAGATTTCCCTTAGTCCTTGAGTAGGTGATTATGTTCTTCTGCTCTGGTAGAGGGAATTTACTCACTAAGGAATCTTTATCGAATATAAAATCATGGGTCCAGACAAATAATAACAATACTAGTTTTAAAAAAAAATTGAAAAATTAACCACAGCTAAAATTTCAAAGAATATATTTTTCGTGTGATTCTTTTTTCTTGCAATCTTCCAAGTAATGGGAAACCCTTCCAATCTTACTCTTACAGGTCAGAATAAAAATAAGTTATACCCTGTAAGCTACATCTCATCTATATCCCCAAAGGAACTTGATTTTAAAATATAAATGAAGTGCAGTTCTCACTATACTCTTGCCTCTCCCTAGACACTGTCTCTTCAATTTTTTAATTACCAAAGTGGCATGTTTAAACATTTTCTCTCTTCCTTCTCATTAGGATAAATAATCCATCTTCAATTCAGGATTTTCACATACTACAGAACTATAAAATTTTACAGGTAGAAAAGAGAATAGGAGATATTATCAGGGATTCTTTGTGTCCATTGATTCGACTCCCTCCCTCCCCCTCCCTATTCTCTCTCTCTCTCTCTCTCTCTCTCTTTCTCTCTCTCTCTCTCTATCTCTCTCTTTCTCTCTCATATACTCTATAATACACACATGTTTGTGTATATCTGTATATATAAACATTTGCACATAAAAAGGTAAATATATCTATGTGTTTATACAAATGTATGTGTTGAACATGCATGCATATGCATACATGTCTATTTATGTGTATATGTATCTGATGTGTCATTTCTTAAAAGTCTGTTTGTTGTTTTAAGGTTCAAATGGCACGTAAGACTTTTTTGACACTCTAAACAGTAAAATACTCTTAAAGAAGAGCCAAATTAAATTCACAGATTCTCTCAATTCATTCTATAGATGAATGTTATAGCCATGCTTTTATACAGGAATGTCTTTTATAATGCTCTGTGTTAAATATTATACTTAAGATGAAAGATATCTATAGAATCTCTCTGCTTAAATGGATTTTTGGAGAACAAAATGAGGAGAACAAAATTTTCTCCTGCCTGCATGGATTCCTCTGATTTTATGGTTTTTTGTTGGCTAGGAGGATCCTACTGCCTTCTATAATAATGGGGAAAATTAGATATTATATAGATATATATTTTAAGCTGTGGTCACTGGGAATCAATAATTCAGATTGATTCCATAATTAAGATAGACCCATCAGGATCAGTTTTATGGTACTTTATTTACAATTAGGAAGGTAGAAGGTAGGGCAATAGAGAGAGGGTTAAAAGATTAATTAAACTAGGCTACAAGCCACAAGACCTTAGCAATCAGAGACACAAGAAACCTACTTGAGTTAGAGAGACTGGAAACGCCAAGGTAGGCCAAGGAAATCAGCCTAACTTACCCACATGACAATTCAGAAAGGAAGATGCCTGAGGTCTCAGCAGAGATCTTTTGGCAACAAGTTCAAAGCAGGAACTCCCTCCACAGGAAGTTACCAACATACTTGAAGAGATAGCATCTTTCTTCACTTCCTGAGGGTCCACCTATAATTCAAGTGAACAAATGGCAGCCTCTACACTGTGTTTTGGACTGCCCAAAGGGCAGTCCCTTGTTCTTAATTTGTTACTTATTGTCACGTGTGGGTAACTCATCTCCCCTCCCCACTAAGGGAGGTGGGGAATGACATTATCTCTGGTGGCTAGAGTTTTAACTATGAATGGGCTTCAGCTAATTCCATTTACACTCTTCTTAAAACTCTTGAATTTTTGGTACTAACTAAATGTCAGAAAATATAGGATGCTCAGAAGCAACTAGAAATAGACACAAACCTTGCTAGCCTGAAATTTCCCTCTTGTCATCTTATTAATTCTTTTTCTAGGTCTATGACAAGATACGAATATATCTTGAGTCACTGAAGAGGGGAAAGAAGAAGAAGGAAAGGAAGTATCATGGGACCTGATGATTTAAGTGTTATTTTTTGCTTACATGGCCTCCATAACTAGAACAATAAAATAATATTGTATACTTAAAAAATAAAGAAAATGAAACCTCAGAAACATCTTTGTCAAACTATTCATTTTGCAAAGAAGAAAGAAAGAAAGAAAGAGAGAGAGAGAGAGAGAGAGAGAGAGAGAG
>NW_025382015.1:0-9407 GCF_016433145.1 Gracilinanus agilis | reverse complement strand
ATATATACATATATGTATATATATATATATTTGTTTGTTTGTTTATTTGTATTTATATTTTTATGTACACACATTCATATTGTCGATGTGGAATCTAGAGATCCCAAACTTGTGGTCTAGTGAGATCTGATGAACCCCAAGTTTTAGGAATAGCTTGTAAGTTGGAGACCCCAAAGCTTGGACTTGTTTCCCTGTTCCCTGTTGCTGTGAGAATCCACCCTGAAGGGAATCCCAGACTAGCAGTTACAGACTGAATAACAGACCCTAGGGTCTCCCATTGTACCACATCCCCTTTTCCAGGATCAGAACTCAGGACCTTCAGCTTACAAGACTGACAACTAGAGTCACTTAGCTTTTACCCCAGGGTCCATTATTCAGTCTGCAACTGCTAGTCTGGGATTCCCTTCAGGGTGGATTCTCACAGCAATAGGGAAGCACAAGCTTTGGGGGTCTCCAACCTACAAGCTATTCCTAAAACTTGGGGTTCATGAGATCTCACTAGGCCACAAGTTTGGGGTCTCTAGATTCCACATCGACAATATATACTCATATATGTATACATGAGCACACATACAATTGCTTTGCCAACCTTAAAAGCTATCTAAATCCTGCCCATTATTATTTCATGCAAATCATTGTTTACATGCGGTCTCCCTCATTAGAATGAGGGCACCATTAGCCTTTTTTTGTATGTTGGGCATTTAACCCAATGTCTGGCACAGACTAAATATCCAGAGCATGAAACTAAAATAAATGTAGTAGTTTGAAAACCAAATTTCATGCCAGGACCATTTTATGAATGATCTTTTGTGATTTAATATGAACGTTGAGACTGTTGGGGTTAGTCATTTTAGATCCATCCACTCTGCTCTCCTGGGTACCAGACTAAAATGATATCTATCTACCTTCCCCTAGAAACATTGTTCATTTAGAAAATATCCTTTAAGTTCAAGCTTCACTTTTGACTTCCATCTCTTTCATCAAAGAAGTACTTCAAGTTGATCTATCCAAAGCTTGGCTCTCTTCTCACCAAATGCTAATCTCACAAAGATCGTGTATGGTGAAGAGCAAATCCATTTTTCCCAAGCTGATAGCAAACAGGAATCTGAGAGGGTACCCAGATGAAAATATACCCCACAAAAACAAAAACAGAGTAAATGTACTCTCTCCCTAGAAGTGAGATTTCAAAAGATTCAAGAGAAAGTCTCAGATCTCAACCGAAGTAAAATGCCCCAAAGTCTCTGGAGTAAGGAAGCTGGGGAAAGGGACGTGATTGAGGTTGTCTACATGTTGACTTCTTCCTAGAGTTTTTCTCTCCCTTCAAGGACTTCTCCCCGAGGAGAATCTGGAAGCCTTTGTCTTCTTTCTTGAGACTGGAAGCCAAAAAACTCCAATAACTCTTCTCCAAAGTCTACACCATTTCTATGCTGGAGTGAAGCTTAGAGTTATGAATCCTCACCAATGAGGAAAGTCCTGTGCAAATGGGTTTTGAGCTGTGGATTACATTTATTATTCTCAATTTCTTTTTAATCCTTACTTTTTGTCTTGGAATCAATACTATATATTGGTTCCAAAGCAGAAGAGGGGTAAGGGCTAGGCGATAAGGAGGTGGGGGGGGGAATGGGGGGAGGTTTGAGTAATTTACCCAGGGTCACACAGCTAGGAAGTGTCTATGGTCAGATCTGAACTCAGGACTTCCCTCTCCAGGCATATCTCTCAATCTACTGAGCCACCCAGCCCTCTTTCTCAATATTTCAAACACACTGAAGAGACTATGCCCCAAAGCATCTTCCTTTCTGGTTCTGTGTCTCTACCTAGACCCTTTGGTGAATCAGTTCAACATTATATTATCTTCTATCCTCAGTTGCCTTGGTTGGTGTATTGTCCTTTGTACTCAAAGAGGCCCAAAATGATGATGCCTTTTGACTCTCACATAAATTGGATTTAAGTGAGGCAGTTATACAAAGTTGCCAGCCTCTCTTTCAGTCATCAAAATCCAGTGACAAGACAAAAGTCAAGATGCCTGGTGATGGCTTGGGATGCAGCTGATGACCTTGGCTTCTTCGGTGTCTAACCAAGCTTTATTAAAAAATTATTATTTAAGAAAAATTTAATAACACATTTCCATATGTTTTCCAAAGTTATATGATCCAAATTGTCTTCCTCCCTTCTTCCCCCCCCCCCACACACACACCTTGGAGCTGGCAAGCAATTCAATCTGAGTTATACATGTACTATCATGCAAAACATATTTCCATATTGTTCATTTCTGTAAGAGAATAATTATATAAAACCAAAACTCACAAACAAATACCCAGATAAACAAGTGATAAATCATATGCTTTCATCTGTATTTCTCCTCCAACTCTTCTTTCTCTGGAGGTGGAGAGCATTCTTTGTCCTAAATCCCTCAGAATTGTCCTGGATCATTGTATTACTGAGAGTAGCAAAGTCTATTGCATTTGATCATTCCACAATATTGTTGTTACTGTGTACAACATTCTCCTGGTTCTGCTTATTTCACTCTGTATCAGTTCACATAGGTCTTTCCAGCTCTTTCTGAAATTATCCTGCTCATCATTCCTTATAGCACAAAAGTATTCCATCATCATCATAAACAACAATTTCTTTAGCCATTTCCTAGTTGAGGGATATCCCTTTAGTTTCCAATTCTTGGCCACCACAAAAAGAGCAGCTATGGATAAAATATCTATATATTTTAGATAGATAGATAGATAGATAGATAGATAGATAGATAGATAGATAGNCTATATATTTTAGATAGATAGATAGATAGATAGATAGATAGATAGATAGATAGATAGACAGACAGACAGATAAAATGTACAAATAGGTCCTTCCCATTCTATCCAGTTTAAGAGCTTTAACTGTGCTCACTTCTGTCACTTTCATGGCTGTTGGAACAAATTGTTCTCATTTACCCATTCTATCAGGGAAGTCTTCACATGCGTGGGTGGACACTCACCTATCTCACCAATGGGTATAAGGATCAGCCCTAGAAAAGGACTCAGCAAGACTACACCAGAGGTACCAGTCCTTCTGAATATCCCATACGCTTCTCAAATAAAATCCCTTTCTGCCTTGTCCTATTGTTGATCATACATCATAATCCAAGTTCTGGTTTTAGATAACTTCCATGTCTCTTCTCCTGTGTATGTATTGTTGAATAGAGCTGGAAAAAAATCAGACTGGGTCTACTTCAAATTTATTATTTTTCATAATCCTAACTCTGAACTCACTAGAGGAAATAATCCTTTTATATCTCCCTAATCAATTCTCTGTCCTGTTTGCCATGGCAATTATCTCAAACCTTTTCATCCCAATGCCTCCTTTTTATTTTTTATTTTTTGAAAATTTTTATTTAATTAATTGATTTAGAATATTTTTCCATGGTTACATGATTCATGTTCTTTCCCTCCCCTCATCCCCCCAACCTTCCCTGGAGCCAATGAGTAATTCCACTGCATCCCAATGCCTCCTTAAACATTCCATGGCTCCCCCTCTCCCTAGTCTTTTCAATGAGCATCTTGCCTCATACTTGACTGAAAAAAAAAATTGAGGCATTTCCTGAGAGCTCCCTCTTCTCTCCTCCTTTCTGAAGACTCAGATGTCTTTCTTCATTCCCTCCTCCTTCATTCCTATCTCTCACGAGGAGGTTGCCTTTCTTCTTATCCAGGCAAATCCCTCTACAGGCATTTCATTCTCTTTTCTAGCATATTGCTCCTGACCATCCCTTCACTATTTCTAATCTTCGATCACTCCCTATCTCCTGGCTCCTTCCCAGCACACATCCTTAATGTCTCTTGCTCTGAAAAGAAACTAACTTCATCCTAATGTCCCTGCCAGCTATCATCCTGTATTTCTCATTCCTGTCTCAGCTAAGTTCTTTGAGAAGCAGCCTCTACTTCCTCTGGCTTCCAAACTCATCACTAAATGGAAAATGCCCTCTCGGAAGTCATCAGTGACTTCTTAATTGCCAATCCTTTTCTCAGTCCTTGTCTTTCTCCATCTGCCTGCAGCCTTTGATGCCACTGATCACCCCGGCCTAGGCAGGGGGAAAGAGCTGTTGGACACTCTCTCCTCTCTGGGTTTTTATGGTATTTCTCTCTTCCTACCTATCAATTATCTCCTCTGGATTCTTTACTGGATCTTCATCCATTCAATAGCTACAGGTGTTCCTCAAGGCTCTGTCCTAAGCCCCCTTCCTTTCTTTGTCTGTATTATTTCTCATCACCTCTCATAGATTAAATGATCTTTTCTGCAGATTGACATACAAAATGTCTCAAAAATCTTAACACAGTGTAAGCTTTAATAGACAGGTGACACAAGTGGATCATATCAGGCTGGCAGTCAGGAAGACTTGAGTTCAAATCCACCCTCAAATAAAACACTTCTTAACTGTATGATCTTGGGCAAGTCACTTAACTTCCATCTGCTTCATAATATTACCTACTTCACAGAGTTGTTCTGAAGATCAAAAGAGATAGTATTTGTAAAGATCTAAGCACATAGCAGGCATTTAGCAAATGCTTGTTCCCTTAATAAGCTCAAAACTGCATTAAGACTGATAATACACCCTGTGTGAACTTCTATCCTGACCTCTCGTTTTGGATCATTAGCTAGGTTTTGCACACCTTTGGCTAGATGTCCAGTGGGTATCTCAAACTCAACATGTCTACAAGAGAATTCATTTTCTTTCCCCAAAAAAAGCCCTTCTTTCCTTTGAACTTCTCTATTTCTATTGAGGGCAGCATCCTCTTCCTAGGTACCCAGCCTTGAAACCCAAGTGTCGTCCGTAGGTCCTTGCTCTCTCCCATTCCTCCCCCCAACCCATATTCAATCAATGGTCAGATTGTGTCCTTTTTGCCTTAGTAACATCTCTCACACATGCCTGCTTCTCTTCTCTGATGCTGCCACCCCGCTGGTGCAAGCCCTCATCAGTTCATGTCTGGATTGTTACAATAGCTGCTGGGAACTCTGCCTGCCTCATCCCTCCCCAGTCGACTATTAAATCGATCCTTCTAAAACCAGGTAAGACGACATCACCTTTCCATTCAAAAAATAGCTCTCTAATGTGGACTCTAAGCGATCACCCTAGTGCCATTTTCAATAATATGGAAATAAATCTTGATCAATGATACATGTAAAACCCAGTGGAATTGCGCATTGGCTATGGGGGCAGGGGGGTTGGAGGGGAGGGAAAGAACATGAATCATGTAACCACAGAAAAAATATTCTAAATTAATTAAATAAATAAAAATTTTCTGTCAGAATAAAAAAAATGAAAAAAAAATAGCTCCCTAGTATTTCCCAGAGCAAATGGAAAATCTTATGTTTGGTTGTTAAAGCCCTTCATAATCTGGCCTCTGCCTACCTTTCCAGTCTTCTGATGACTTGTAAACACTGCCCTGTGGTGAGTAGCCTTTTTTATCACAAGTTCCTTGGAGTTGTCCTGGATCCCTGCCTTGTCAATAGTAGTTAAGTCATTCACTATTCACCATCATACACTATTTGCTTTTACTGCGTACAAAGTTCTCCTGGTTCTGCTTATTTCACTTTGCCTCTCTTCATAAAAAGTCTTTGCAGGTTTTTTTGGTGATCGTCTTGTTTATCTTTTTTTATGGCACAGTAGTGTTCCAGTACAAGTGTATTCCACAATCTGTTCAGCCATTCCCCAATGGATGGATGGACATCCCTTTGGTTTCCAGTTCTTTGCTACCACAAACAGGACTGCTATAAATATTTTTGTATTTGCTTTTGCAAACCAACTGTAGTAGCTCTGTCAGTTGGAAAGGTTTAGAATGTTGAACCAGCCAGGGGGGCTGGGCTCATGGGAAACAGTTAGAGCTGGTCTTTAAATATCCCTGGAGTACTAACTGAAGGACCTTTTGCCTTTCGGGCATTTTGGACCTTGCCTGATTTCTCTGGACCTCTCCCTGACCTCTCCATTTACATCCTTCTATTTCCCTGGATTTCCCCATTGGGCCCTGGGAGGAAGAGTGGTTTGGTAGGTGGAAATCGTGGGATTTAGCTTCTGTAGGCAGGAAGGACAATCTAAATCAAGATACCCCCTAATCTAGTGATTTGATAAATCCTCATTACCTCAGGGCTGTGAAATGATCCCTGACTGAGGGAGCCAGCCTTCCTCAGTCTGACTCTCTCCTGTGACCCTTCCCCCTGTACAAGCTTTCTCCCTAGCAGCAGTTACAAACCCTCAAAACCCCTTCCCTCAGCTTATCCCTGGCATCAATAAATCCCCTTTGATATCTACATAAAAGCCTCTGGTGAATCATTGTACTGAATACTAGGGCAAAGGCTGAAGAGAGAAGGAATAACTTTACTTTTATTTCTTGAGGGCAAACCTAGGCATCCATCTTGGGCAGGAAGTAGCCAGCAGAGACTTCCTGTAGATTTCAATTTCACTGGCAGGGAGGAGCCTTTTTGACTCCTCCCTCAAGGGACCTTAGAATTTAACATCAAAAACCCTTCAGCTAGACCCATATCATTTCTGATTGACTTTATTCTTCTTGTATCATAGAGATAGCCTGCCTGCCTGAAGGACCCAGCCTGTTTCCTCCCAGTACCCTCTATCTCTAGCCTCTGTGATTAATCTGTTTGAGCAGCCCTTCCAATATTCCCCATTCATCCCTTACCTTCCTATATTCCCCTATTTATATCATCATATCCACTTACTTTTTCATAACACATCACAATCCTACAGGCTGCTTCTCACATATGGTGTTCCATCTCTCATCTCATGCTTGGAATACTCTACTGCTCCTTCGCCTCACCTCTGACTCCTGACTTTCCTATATTCCCTTGAAAAAACAACGACAAAAACTCTTAACTTCTGCCTTAGAGTCAACATGAAATATTGGTTCCAAGGCAGAAGAGGGTAAGGACTGGGCAATGGAACTGCCTGAATTGAACTTTCTTTTGATTTCTTCTGTGTATTTTAAATATTTTATTAATCTTCCTTCCTTCCTTCTCTCTCTTCTCTCTCTCTCTCTGTCTCTGTCTCTGTCTCTCTCTGTCTCTCTCTGACTCTCTCTCTCTGTCTCTGACTCTCTCTCTCTGTCTCTGACTCTCTCTCTCTCTCTCTTTCTCTCTCTCTCTCTCTCTCTCTCCTTTCTGACTTAGTAATAATTCTAAGAGAGAACAAGGACTAGACAAAGCGTTTTAAATGACTTGCCCAGGGTTATACAGCTAGGAAGTGTCTGAGTCCAAATTTGAAACCACAACCTCCCACTCCCAGGTATGGTGCTCTATCCACTACGCCACCTAGAAACCCCTTTCCTATATTCTTTAAGACTCAGTTAAAGGGATTCTGAAGCTACATGACTCAGTGGATAGAGCACTTGGCCTTGGAGATAGGAGGTCCTGGATTTAAACCTGGCCTCAGATATTTCTTAGCTCTGTGACCCTGGGCAAGTCACTTAATCCCTATTGCCTCCATACCTCTTTTCTCTGCCTTGGAAATGGCAGAAGACCAGTACCTCTCCATAAAGAGCTCACAGCCCAATAGGTGGGCTATGGACAAATAAGCTCTAGACAAGGTAAACTGGCAATAATCAGTAGCAGGAAGATGTTAGTATTAAGGAGGATAAAGGTAGCCTTTTGGCAGAAGAGTGGGTTTTAGCTGAGACTTGAAGGAAGCCAAGGAAGCCAGGAAGCAGAGATGAGGAGGGGAGCAAGGGGACCACAGATGGAAAGGCTTGGAGTCAAGAGACAAAAATGGATAAATGATCATTTTGGGGGAAGGCACTAATAGCTGTAGGCACTAGGAAAGGCTTCATGTAGAAGGGGACTCTTGAGCCAAGACTAGAAGAAAACTAGAGATGGAGCTGAGGAAGAAGGGCATTCTAAGCAAGGACCACAACTGGAGCAAAAGTGTAGAGATGGGAGATGGAATAGCACGTGTGAGGAACAGTGAAGTCAATTGGGCTGAACCACAGAATACACACAGGAGAGGGACTTCTAATAAAAGTGGAAAGGTATTTGGGGAGGAGGTGGTGAAGACCTTGAAATGCTCATTGAATGGAGGACTTCAATTTGAGCAGCAGATTTGGCTAGGAAACTGGACTTGGAATCAGAAAGATCTGAATTCAAATTCAAATTCACTCTTCTGCCTTGAAACCAATACACAGTGCTGATTCTAAGATGGAAGTTGAAAGGAAAAAAAATATTTTTTTTAAGATAGAACTGATCAGAGAGATCCTGGGTTCAAATCTGGCCTCAGACACTTTTTTTACTGAGTGACCCTGGGCAAGTCACTTGACCTCCATTGCCTATCCATTACTGCTCTTCTGCCTCGGAATCAATACAGAGTATTGATTCTAAAATGAAGGGAAGGGTTAAAAAAAAAAAAAAAAAAAGGTGTTACTGGCAATGGTTGTCCGTTGTTTAAATGACCTTCTGGTGGCTCTGTCATATCCTCCCTTTCTTCCAAATGTCTTCTGAGGCTTGGGGTAAGGGTCAGTGCTGGGCCAGGCCACTACTTAGATGTTGAAAGGGCAGGGTGATCAGTTAGTGACGCTCCTCTTCTGCCCCTGCCTGACCCGGGACAGGGGGCGTAATCTGCCAGGGGATCTGCTCCTGCCATCAGCACATTGGAATAAAGAGCAGAGGGGAGCATCTTCTTTCAGGGCCAGTGTTGACGGATCCTTCAGTCATTTTGAGGTCAGCTGCCTAGTAGGTCTTAATAGCCCAGACCTGCCAGGGAGGGGGTTGGGGGAGGCCTCCTCTTCCTGAAGGACTGTCCTGAGCTCTCTAAATTCAAGACCTGAGAGATCCCGGCCCTCCCCCCTGGCCGAGTCTTTCATCATTGCAAGGGGGCTAACCTGAGAATATTGGGGCAAAACTTTTTTGACTTAGCAAAATGGCCCTGCACCTGTTCTTCCACCCTGGGTCCAGAGACAAGGGGGAGCTTTAATTAAATGAGGACTCTCACGGTGGAGAACCAAGAATAGCTCCTAATAATATGCTAAAAGAATACTAAGAGCCCCAGTAAACGAATGAGAAAAGCCCCAGCCAGCGTTCAGGCCCTTGTTTGCCCACAGCGGGCAAAGATTTCTCTCCCACAAGGGAAATGCTTACACATTACCTAGAAGGAGTGCGGGTGGTACAAGGAGTCATGCTTGAGGAGAGGCCCTGAGTTCTTGGGGGCTGCCCCATGTTCCAGGCAAGTCACTTGAGTGCTCTGAGCCTCAGTCAAAGCCAAGCATAGCGCCTTCCCAAAAGGAAGCACTTAATGCTTGTTGGAAGGAAGGAGGAGAGGAGAGAAGGAAGGGAGGAAAGGAAAGAGGGAAGGAGGGAAGGAAAGAGGAAAGGAGGGAGGGAAGGAAGGATGGAGGGGAAAGGGAGGGAAGAAAGGAAGGAAGGAAGGA
>NW_025382014.1:3201-14425 GCF_016433145.1 Gracilinanus agilis | reverse complement strand
GCGGGGGGGAGGTTGAAGGGGAAAGGGGAGCATGAATCATGTAACCATGTTAAAAATGAATATTAATAAATGTTAAATTAAAAAAAAAAGATATCTAAAGTACTTAGGATACTTAAGGAACTAAAGATACTCAAGAAATTGATCACTATTGGGTCATTGAATAGGAGCAAATAGACTGATAGCAAGGAATAAGTTGAATATGACTGGATGAGAGCCAAAAAACAGTCAAGGGATAAGAAAGTGGAATACCCTGGGAAAAGAGAAAAGGAGAGGAAGTTGGGGGTGAATGATTTCACAAGAGGAAGTATGTAAAAATCAATACAGTGGAAGGGAAGATGGGTGGAGTATAGAGAGCAATGCTTGAACCTTATTCTCATCAGAATTGGCCCAAAGACAGAATAACATCCATACTTAGTTATAGAAACATACAAGTAAGAAGAGGAGGAGGGAACAAAAAAGGAGGAAAAAAGAAAAGGGAGGGGGAAATTGAGGAAACTCATAGTCAGAAGCAAAAGCATGTGTGAACAGGGAAAGATTAAAAGGAAAAAGAAAGATAAAAGGGGGGAAATAAGATGGAGGGAAACAAATAGTATGGTGAATGTGAATGGGATAAACTCACCCATAAAATGGAAGAATGGATTAAAAAAAATCCAGAATCCTACAATATGTTGCCTATAAGAAACATTTAAAACAGGGAGACGCACACAGAGGAAAGGTAAAGGACTAGAGTGAAGTTTATCATGTTTCAGCTGTAGGTCAAAAAATAGGAGAACCAAATTATCTTCTCAGGTGAAGGAAAAGTGAAAATTATCTAATTAAAGGAGATAGGGAAGGAAATTACATATTGATAAAAGGAACCACAGAAAATGAAGTAATATCAATATTAAAGAAATAGGCACAAAATTTTAGCATAGTATCAAAATTGCAAAAGTAGAAATTATGTAATTTACAAGAGGAAATAGACAATAAAACTTTATTAACAGGAAACATTAATCTTCTCTCAAAATTAGATAAATCAAACCAAAAAATAAACAAAAAATGAAATTAAGGAGGAGTACAGAATTTTAAATAAGTTAGAGTTGATAGACCTCTGGAAAAAAATGAATGGGAATAGAAAGGAATTCTCCTTTTTCATTAGCAGTACATAGTACACTCACAAAAATCAATCACATAAAAGGACAAAAAAGCTAGAAATTACACTAAACAAAAGGGCTAGAGAAAAAAGATTAAAAATTAATTGGTAATTAAATAACCTTATCTTAAAGAATGAGTGGGATAAAGAACAAATCACAGAAACAATCAATGATTTAATTAAAGAGAATACAAGGAAACAATACAACAAAACTTTTAGGATGCAGCCAAAGTAGTATTTAGTAGAAAATGTATATCTTTAAATGTTTACTTCAATAAAATAGAGAAAGAACAGATCAATGAATTGGGTATGCAAATAAAAAACTAGAAAAAGAACAAATTGAAAATTCTCAATTAAACACCAAATTAGAAATACTAAAAACCAAAGGAGAGATTAATAAAACTGAAAATAATAAATAAGATTAAGAGTTGATTAAAAAAATAAAATAGATGAGCTAATGTGGTTGATTTGGTTAAAAAAAAGAAAGAAGAAAAACAAAATATAAATATCAAAAAGTATAAGGTAAAATTATAATCAATGAAGAGGAAATTAAAGCAATTAATAAGAGTTATTTTGCCCAATTACATGCCAATAAATCTCATAATCTAAGTAAAATAGATGAGTAATGAAATGAATTGTCTAGATCAGTGATTCCCAAAGTGGACACTAATGCCCCTGGTGGGTGCTGCAGTGATGGCTACAGGTGCATTTATCTTTCCTATTATTTGCTATCAAAATTTAAAAAAAAACTAATTTCCGGGGGGCTAAGTAATATTTTTTCTGGAAATGGGGCGGTAGGCCAAAAAAGTTTGGGAACCACTGGTCTAGATTAACAGAAGAGGAAATAAAATACTTAAATCCCATCAAAGAAAAAGAAATTCAACAAGCCATCAATAAATTCTAAAAGAAAAAAGCCACAGGGCCAGATGGATTCACAAGTGAATTCTACCAAATATTTTAAGCACAATTATTTCCAATACTATATGAACTATTTAGGAAAATAGTTGAGGAGAGGACTTTACAAATTCCTTTTATGACACAAATATGATGCTCATACCTAAACCACAAAGAGAAAAAAACAGAGAAAGAAAACTATAGACTAACATTTTTAAACAAAATTCTAGCAAGGAGAATAGAGCAATATATCACAAGGATTATACTCTATGACCAGGTAGGGTTCATACTAGGAATTCAGGGAGGATTCAATATTAGGAAAATTATCAACATAACTGACTATATCAATAACAAAGACAACAGAAATTATGTGATTATTTCAATAGATCCAAGAAAAAACCTTTTGACAAAATACACTTATTCCTATTAAAAACATTAGAGAACACTGGAATAAATAGAAAATTTCTCAAAATGATAAATAGCATCTATTTAAAACCATCAGTACGCATTAACTATAATGGGGTAAGTTAGAAGCTTTCCCAATAAGATCAGGAGTGAAACAAGGAATCCCATCATCACCTCTACTATTCAATATTATACTAGAAATGCTAGATATAACAATAAGAAAAAAAACAGAAGGAATTAGAATAGGCAATGAAGAAATAAAGCTATCACTTTTTTGCAGATGATATAATCAAATAAAAACTATTGGAAACAACAACTGCAGCCAAGTTGCAGGATATAAAATAAATCCACATAAATAATCAGCAGTTACATATATATATATAAGTCATATATATATATATATATAAAACTCTTGCTGTATATATCTGAACAGCAAGAGTCAGAAAGAAATTCCATTTAAAATAACTATATATAATGTAAAATATCTGGGGATCGACCTATCAAGGCAACCTTAGGAACTATGTGATCACAACTATGAAACATTTTTCACACAAATAAAGCCAAATATAAACAACTGGAAAAACATGGGGAAAAGTGCTGATTGATAGGCTATGCCATTATATATAGTAAAAATAATAATTCTACTCAAATTAATTTACTTATTCAGTGCCATACCAATTAAACTACCCAAAAATTACTTCATAGAGTTAGAAAAAAATAACAAAATTCACCAGGAAGAACAAAAGATCTACAACATTTAGGAAATTAATGGGAAAAAAAAATGAAGGAAGGCAGCTTAACTGTACCAGATCTCAAACTAAATTATAAAGTAGTAACTGTTAAAACAATCTGGTACTGGTTAAGAACTACAGTGGGGGATCAACTCAAAACACCATGATAAATGACCATAGTAACCTAGTGTCTGAAACCCAAGGATTCAAAAAGTTCTAGAAGAATTCACTATTTAACAAAAACTGCTAGGAAAACTAGAAAATAATATGGCAGCAATTAGGCATAGACCAATACCTCATGTCATTTTCCAAAGTGAAGTCAAAATGGATATATAATTTAGAAATAAAGTATAAACAAATTAGGGGAGCACAATGTAGTTTATCTGTCAGACCTATGGAAAGGGGAATAATTTATGTCCAAATGACACAGAAAGAACATAATAAGATGTAAAATAGATAACTTTGACTACATTAAATTAAAAAGGTCTTGCACAAACAAAATCAATGCAACCAAGATTAAAAGGCAAACAACGAACTGAAAAAAAATATTTATAGCAAGTCTCTCTGATAGCAATTGTAAGGCAGGATTTCTTGTATTTGCAATATTACCCTAGGCAATCCTGTCAGTTAGCAGAATGGAACTCTGGCCTGGTAGGTGCCACCCACATGCCAGCCAACAGTTGGTCTGTGACTATTTAAGGCCCTGCAAACCCAACCTTGGGGTTCTGATTTCCTTGACCTCACCCAGACACCCACCTATCCCTGACTTTCCCATGGGACCCCAGGAGGTTGAAGGGAGGTTAGGTTGTGGAACTTGGGCAGGATTTACGTTAGAGTAGCCTAGTGGTTAGGGACATCCCTAAAAAACTCAACAACTTCATCTGTTTAGCTGGTGGATCAAATAACATCAGGCCAGTGTTAAGCCATCATTGGCTGAGGGCTGGTTCCCTCAGCCTGACCTTACCTTCTAGGTCCAACTTGCCAGTTGCCCCTAGCAACAGCTTACTGCTTCACAAGGTCTTGAACCCTCTTACCTCAGTTTTCCCTTTCCAGTTTAAAATAAATTCTTTAGCCTAAATCTGTGAGTTCCTGTAATTCCTTCAATATCACCTAGGCTAAAGAGACTGAGGAGAGGAGAGAATATTAAGAAGTTGAGTTTACTGAGAAGTAGAAGGTAAACCTCCATTGTAATCAGGAAGTTGAGCCCCATTTCCTGCTGGATTCTGCTCTCACCCAATAGGAAGGCAGTTACTTCAGCAGGGAGGGGCCACCCACTCAACACCTTAAAAGAGCCTACAGCTAGCTGTGGAGATTGACTGGGCACCACAGCTGAGGCTGCATCATTACTGATAGCTCCAAATCTCCTTCTAGATTAGTTACAGGCTCCCAGGCCCCTGGTGACTCACATTTACCATCAGCATCATATTATCCATCACATTATCATCCATTACATAATCTCTTAATTTCTCAAATATATAGATAACTGAGTAAAATTTATAAGAATACAAAACATTCCCCAATTGACAAATAGTCAAAGGATATGAACAGACAATTCTCAGATGAAAAAATTAAAACAATCTTTATTAGTGATATGAAAAAATGCACCAAATCACTATTAATTACAAAATGCAAATTAACACAATTGGGTACCTCTAACCTATCAGACTGACTAACATGACAAAAAGGGAAAATGAGAAATGATGGAGGAGATATGGAAAAATTGAGACACCAATACACTGCTGATAGAGCTGTGAACTGATACAACTATTCTAGAGAAGAATCTAGAACCATGCCCAAAGAGCCATAAAACTGTATATAACCTTTGACTTAGCAATGCCACTATTAGGTCGATATCCCAAAGAGATTAAATTTGTTAAAAAAACAATTATAGCCACTCTTTTTGTAGTGGCAAAGAACTGGAAACTGAAAGTATACTCTTTGATTTGTGGAAAAACTGAACAATTGCGATATATAATTGTGATAGAATAATAATGTACAATAAGAAATGATAAACAAGATGATCACAAAAAAAACCTGAAAAGGCTTATATGAAATGATGGAAAGTGAGCAAAATCAGAAGATCATTGTATACCAAGGATCACCTACGCATCAAAACTGAATATATACTTCCAGGGGAAAGTATGGGCATTTAATGAAATAGATGATTTCCAAGTATTCCTAAAGAAAAGACCAGTGCTAAACAGAAAATGTTATGTCCAAATACAAGATTCAAGAGAAACATGGAAAGGTAAACAAGAAGGGAAAAAAATTTAAGGGCTTCAGTAAGGTCAAATTGTTTATATTCCAATATGGAAAAATGTTATTTGTAACTCTCAAAAATTGTTTTCACTATTATAGTAGATAGAAGAATTATTCATTGGTAGAGGTTGGGGTACTAAGAGGTTTAAGATGATAGGTAAAAAAAAAAAGGCAGGGAATAGAAGATGACACCAAGAGAAACTTGAAGGAAGAAGAAAAATAATAAATTAGACTACATAATGAGGTGCATGGGAGGGGGAGGTGAAGAAGAAGACAGTGGTAACACCTTACTCTCAGTGGAATCAGTTCTGAGAGGAAAGAGCAGCTATATCCAAAGGGGTATAGAATTCTATCTTACCCTACAGGGAATTTGAGAGGAGAAAACCAAGGGGGGCAGGGAGTGGGGCAGGGAGTATCAAAAGGAAGGGGAAGAGAGGGAGGAGGGAATTTAATAGGCCTTAGAGAAAAATAAGAGGGACATAAGATGGGAGGGGGTGGGAAGGAAAGTAAAATAAGGGTGGGTATGGGGGGTGATTAAAAGTAAAACACTGGTGTAGAAGGAAATAGTGAAAGAAGAAAGGGCAGAACTAAAAGAAAAGATCATTGTATACAGTAACAACAATAGTGTATGATGACCAATTGTGAATGATTTTAACTATTATCAACAAGGCAAGGATTCAGGACTACTCCAGGGGATTCATGATTAAACAATCCCCTGCCATAGAAGACTCTTAGAGTCCAAATGCAGATTGAAGTATACCATTTGAATTTTTCTCTTGGGTAAGCAATATGTGTCTTGTTTCACAATATGATGAAGAAGGAAATATGTACTGTGTGAAAACATCTGTGCAATTAATATTGCAATTATTTGCCTTCTTGAGGAGGGGAGACTATGGATGGGAGGGAGAAAATATGCATTGCAAAACGTCAGAAAATGAGTATTTAAAATTGCATCAAAATGTAATCTGGAAAACAAAAAGGAAAAAGAAATGAAAGCTCTTTGAGGGCAGGATCTTTGTATCCTGCACTATCAAATACAGGTCCTTGTATTTAGCAGGTACTTAGCAAAATTTGTTTAACTGAGTTCTCTGTTTATAGTCATTTGGCCACCACCAGGTGTCTCTGGGTCTAAATTTCTCCAAATTCTAATACCCTCTTGAATGTTCGTGATGTGATTTACCTCATCAATAATACCTGCTTAATGATTATATTAAACAAAGACAAGAAAATGTGGATTTGCAAACTTGTCCTGAGTTAGAGGAATGTTTAAAAGCCATTTACATCACAAATTTATACAGCACATAGCTATATGACATGTATCTAACGAATCAACACTTGTCTTCAAAAAAGTACAAAAGTTGATTTATAGCAAGTACCTGTAAAGGAAATTTACTCTCTCTTCTGTATATGTATATATGTTTTGTTTTGTTTTTAAGTAATCTCTCACAAGATTTATTCATTAAAAATTTCACAGACCTTGGGACAATTCAAAAAGGAATTGAAATATTTTTTCTCATTCCCTATTCAATTAATTAGAAAGAAGGAAATTAACTTTCTAATTCATTGGATTTTTTATGATTTTGCTATGGATTATTCAATTGCAGTCTAAATGTGTTTTCTTTCTAAAACAAAGAAAATATAACAAAATTCTATATAAAAGACTGTATAAAACAAAATTTAAAAATACAGTAAAAACTCTCAAGTTGCAATCAAAACAAAGCTGTCTGTTCCTCCAAAGAAAATTCATTTCCTATGAGGAATAAACAAAATGTGTTCTCCAGGATGGGATAACAAAATCCCCATAGGAAAAAAAATTAACCACAATAAAAACTTAAAGCCTCAGAAAAATAACATAAAATAACCAAGGATTTAAAAAACAACTATTTCTTGTTGAAATAAGCAATCAGAAATTGTTGCTTTATTTTATCAGATACACTCCAACATGTGTATTCCATATGCATGTTACCCATGTAGTAGGTTCTAGGTATAGCTCACAAAGAGGGATAAGATGGATATCTCTAGAGCAGTGATTCCCAAAATGGGTGCTACCGCCCCCTGGTGGGTGCTGCAGTGATCCAGGAGGGGCGGTGATGGCCACAGGTGCATTTATCTTTCCTATTAACTGCTATTAAAATGTTTTAAAAAATTAATTTCCAGGGTGCTAAGTAATATTTTTTCTGGAAAGGGGGTGGTAGGCCAAAAAAGTTTGGGAACCACTGCTCTAGAGTGGTTCTGCCCACTCTGCCCAAATCCTCCAACTATTCTCCATCAAAGAGGGGAGTATCAGGCAAATGTGTTAACACCTTGGGATTGCATTCATGATAGGAAAAGCATACAAACCTTCTTTGGTGATCTGTTTTCTTTTTTAAGTAATCTTCAGTTTCAGTTTCTATGTAACTAAGTTAAGTGCAATGAAATTAAAGTCAAAGGGCCTCATCCTAAATTTTAGCTATGCCACTTATCTAAAAATTCAATTTTTTTTAAAAAGTCAAAAAAAATCCCATTTGTTAATGACAACAGAAGGATTTAGGAAATATTTCTCAGCACTTACTGATTCTTGAGATGGGATAAAATAGTATGAAGTATTTAATTTTAGTTTACCTGGGGTATATTATTTAAGCACTCTGGGTCTCTGTATCTTTAGTGAAAAAATGAAGGGGTCCTCTGAAGATCTTTCCACCTTTGAACCTATGATTTTATGATGTTTCTTAGGGTTTTTTTTAAATCACGATCTCTATTACATGGGGTTAATTACTTTTCATTATATGTCTATGCTTATATCCTATACCAGTGATGGGCAAACTTTTTAAAGAGGGGGCCAAAGGAAAGGAAATGCTCATCTGTCAGTCTGTTTCTAAGTAAAGTCTTTCACGGTTTCATTGTATTGTATCCTACTCATTGTATTCGTCAGATTAGGAATAATGTCCTGCGGCTGGATAGAACATTTTAGGGGACTGCATCTGACCCACAGGCCATAGTTTACCCTTCACTGTCCTATATCCTTATTTCTCTTGAAGTCATTCCTCTTCTAGATAGTTTGAAATCATTCTATTTTCACAAAGATTACTATTCACACAACTGTTAGCATCTTATAATGAAAAGGTCAAATTCTCCCAATTAATTATTCAATGTTTCTATTTCTAACCCAAAATTCCAAAAATGCAGTCTTTCTCTCTACACTTGTGAAAAACAACAACTGAATAAGTGAAATGCAGATATCCTCCACTGCCTATGACAAGGAATAGAGAGCAAAGATGTAAACAACTCATGGATCAATGGAAAAACTTTATTTCAAGTTCATCTCTCACTAAATTTTTAAATAGAAATGTTCCTCTTCTAGTTATTGTTTGCCTTTTGTAGAAGTCAAAATAAATAATGAAATGGGAAGGATGGGAAAAGGGAAATAAGCATTTAGTTAGTGCCTACTATGTGCCAGGCACTGTGCTAAATGCTTTACAAATATTATCTGACTTTAAAATAGGCATTAAAATTAAGAAAATTCTATAAGAAGTGTTCTTATTAATAATCTAGTTAATATACCAAAAAATCATTACAGAAAAATGAAACTATTTGAAAAAGAAAAAACTATATGTTTAGAATGTTCTCAAATTTTCATCAATTTAGGATCAAACTCCATTTTTTGAGTTCCCTAACAAATGGGGAATTCATATTTTACAAAGTTTAATTAGTTTAACTTTAAAAAGTGCAAGTTACTCTAATATATGCACTTTTGATCTTCCTTGAAAGTATACTTGGATTTTTAAATAAAGGCAAATTGACTGAAGATTATAATCTGAATTCTACTAAACCCCAACCATAAATCATTACAGCTTTGCTCTCCCAAATGAGGTTCAGCCTAAGTCATTCATACCACTAATGAAATGTTATGTTGACATCTAGCAGTATAGTTCTTGTATTTTCAGTACTACTCTATAACAATTTACTGCAATAGAAAGCTAAGCAAAGATAAATTAGTGTGTCTATGGAAAATTATTAAATCCTTTACAAAAATAGTTGACTAGCAGAATATTAATCATTAAATGGATAGCAAGGGCCAAAAGTTGTTGAAAATTTGAGAGTTATCAGATTGCCAGCACATAAATATCTCTATTTTAAAGAAGGTAGTTAAAAAAAAAAAAACAACCCTGCTCCTTAAAGAAAGGGCTGATACTTCTGTGTGTCCAACAGTGACTGACTCAGCTCAATCTTGAATGTGATCTCAGCAATATTTGTTGAATTGAAAAAGAATTCCCATAAAAGACTTACAGAATTATTGAACCAAAGCATTGATCATAGAAACTGAGCTGGAATGGTTTTCTGAGATCTAGTTTAACCTCCTATTTTTCAGATAAGGAAACAGACCTAGTAATTTGTTTGAAGCAAAATATCTTTTTTAGTGGCAGAGCTATAAATAGGACTTATTTTCCATGTATTTTTATTAATACTATAAGTTTCTTTAATATTTATCAGATTAAATTTTTTTAGGCTCAGCTATTTTACTAGTTATTTCTAAAATTTTGAGCATTAAAGCATTTATTACTATTTACAGAAACACAGTTAAAAAAAGGAATGCATCCAAATTCATTATTATATTCCCAGGATATGAAACAAAAGAAGTGTAGAAGGAATTAAAAAGATATTTCAGAAAGTAATTTTTTATGAAGCATGTTTTACAATTATGCTCAATAGTCACGAAATTTCTAATTTATAATTCTGTAAAAATGTTTCCATTCAGGTAATTTAATTACATGAATAAATAAATTTCAACACAAGGGATACAAGTTAAAGGCCCAATAAAATGTTCAGGATATTATTATGAAAATTTGATTATTGAAATGTATACTTTTAGAAATACTTTTCAAATAGCAACTCTGTTATTAATGATAAGGATCAATTTCAACAATCAATGTCTACTGAAGTATCATTCCAAGATTCTAGTTTAGCTATGCCCATAATTTCAGGTTACCCAAATCATTTATTTACCTTATGATAAACAACTAACCAAGAATCTAAAATACTTAAGAAGTGAATAAGGGCAATACCATTGTATTCAGAAGGGTCCAAGAGAGGAAAACTTTTCAGTTAATGAAGTGGCTAGTTTCTATGTCTTTCTATCAATAACCTTTACCCAACTTTCCCTTCCTACTCATTCGATCCTTATAAATGCCAGAAATTTTAAGTAAAGTGAAGAATTTGCAATACCATCTATTTCCTCAACATGTTCATTTTTTTAAATAAAAATAACTGAAAGATACACATTAAATATACTCTTTAATTAATTATAAATATATATGTACATATGTGACAAAAATATTAACAAGAAGTCTATACATATCTTAAAAACAACAATGAACTACAACTTGCATAATGACATGTCATGATGATAGAATATATTTTATAATTATGAAATGTCAACTTTGCCTCAACCTTTGAAAAAATTCAAAGTATATTTATCATCTTTGCTTCTTTTCACCTCTTCTTATCAATTAAACTTGTTTTTTTAAGATACACTTTTCAAAATATCAATTAGTATGCATCACTAATACAGGTCATGCTATTATTGATCTAGTGAATACTAATGAAAAAAGATTCACATTTAAAGATACATAATTTAATGTGATTAGTCTCAATTAAACATAAAAAGTAATACAGAGATAGGAGAATAAAACTGATGTCAAAAAGTTGCCACCACACTGAATTGACAATTCTGAGAATATATCATTCTATGTTGTTTTTGTGCATGCACACACTCATACACACACACACACACACACACACACACACACACACACACACACACACA
>NW_025382014.1:0-3191 GCF_016433145.1 Gracilinanus agilis | reverse complement strand
ACACACACACACACACACACACACACACACACACACACACACACACAAATAAAATAATACCATAACAGAAGGGTTCTGTATCTGTGTTTAAAGAACGGGTTGTTGGCAAACACCACAGCTCACTTCTGCTGAAATGTACACAACTGATATATGCAGCACAGAAAGCTGGCACCAAGGGCTTATAACCTTAATTTGCCTGCAAGAAGGAATGGAGATTTACCTTCAGAGCACGTTCTTGATTGTTTTCAGCAGTCAGATGTCTCATGTTGTTTGCTGAAGTCTGGTTCTGCTCTTTCAGATGATGAAGCTCCTGCTCTAGCCGTTTGCACTGCAACGAGAAAAGAATCCCATTAAGTAAAGGAGCTATGGCATATTTTTTTTACAAGCCACACGAATTAATGTAAATAACACCCTCACTTTTTCTAAAAGAGAAAGTATTTTAGCAAAAGGAAAGCTTCAGCAAAAGCAATGTTTAATCTATAAGGTAAAATAATACTAAAGAAATAATGTTCTGATACCATTTCAGGTCTTTAAAAATTCCTGTCTAAGCTATTAAAATTAACATTTTTATTCGATTAAGTAAGACATGCAAATAGGTTAAGTTATTTCTAAGTAAATGGGATGCTTAGAATTTATTTGATGCTTGCTTAAAGCAATAACATATTTGTTCCTGATAATTCTTTTATATAAAATATATCAAAATCTATATATAATATAATATAATATATATAACATTCTGTGACTATCCTTCATTAATTTTATGGCAACTTCTAAGAATAAAACATATCTGTGTATAATATAAATGTTTAAAAACTTTTAAGATTCTTTGTTATGAGCAAATTCAATATAAATACCTGGGTAAATTATTTTGAAAGCAAAATCCATAAACAGCTGTAACTCTAACACCAAACAATTGTCGTTACAGTTTAGATTCTTGGTAATTTAAAGAATACCAACAAAAAGTAAATACTAAGAAATCAGAAGTACAAGGAAAATGTCATATTCAATAAGCTTTGAGGAGTCATGACCATTAAAAATCAAGTATTGCATGGGGCAGCTGGGTAGCTCAGTGGATTGAGAGCCAGGCCTAGAGACAGGAGGTCCTAGGTTCAAATCCGGCCTCAGACACTTCCCAGCTGTGTGACCCTGGGCAAGTCACTTGACCCCCACTGCCTACCCTTACCAATCTTACACCTATAAATCAATACACAGAAGTTAAGGGTTTAAAATTTAAAAAAAAAATCAAGTATTGCAATATGTACATGTATACATCTATATGTCTCTCTAAATAATGGTTATGTTTCTGAAAATTATATGTAAAGTTTCCTAAACCATGCCATTTAAAGTGCACCATAGGAACTGGATATTTAAAGAAAAATTGTGATAAATTATTTAAAAGTATGGTTTTAGAACTTTCCAGGTATTCAAGCTGGCTCGGACCAATAGTTTGCAAGAATAAATGAATTAAAAAAAAACCCTATCTATGTTCTAAGCACCTGGGATAAAAATATAAAACGGAGACAATCCTTGCTTGCAAGGAGCTCATATTCTAATGAGAGAGGCAGGGAGATATACACATAGAGGAGGTTTTAGCTCAAAGTCAGATGGAAAGGGCAGTGATCCTTGGGATGTAGAGGCCAAACAGATGGTGATACATTTTCACTTACAAAATCACATCATTTTCTAATGTTGAACCAAATGGCAATGTCTAGGTGTTAAGAACATTCTTTTATGGATATTCAGTAGCTATAGGAATGAATAAAGATATCTTATGGAGAATAACATCTATCCTTATAGCACCTGTTCCATTGCTTTTATTTTTTTAAATAAATTTTATTGATGAATTTTTAAAATTTACATTGAACTGATTATCCAATATAAAATAATATTTTTGAAGAAAAAAATTAGCAAAACTGATCAATAAATTAAAATAGACTGAAAATATGTGCAGTGTATCACACTTGTGGACTTACCACCTTTGCAAAGGTATATGGTATCTTGTCATTTTTCTTCTTTGGAGTCATATATGTATTCTTTTTAATTCTGCAACATACACTTTTGATTTTTTGTGGCCATTCTTTCCATTTAAATTGTCATCATCATTGTATGTATTGCTTTCTTGACATCACATTTATCATGTCTTATAGCATGATAATGTTCTATTGCATAATGTACTATAATTTTACTAGCCATTCCCTTACTGAGGGGCACCTACTTTTGTTTCTAATTTTGGCATCACTAAAAAATGCCATTTAAAGTATTTATAAATAATTTGGTATATTACTTTTCAAATATTATCAATAGTGAATTAGTAATTACATTTGCCAGTTCTTTCCATAAGCCAAAATGTAGTTAATCTGGATCTGGTGACTTAAACTTACCAAAAGCTTGGTTTTCTCACTTAATACTTATATTCAACTTTCTATTACTATTTCTGTTCCGTCTATTCCTATCCACAGATCATTTTCTTTGGCAGAGAAAGCTGAAGATCAGAACCAACAATTTTGTCTTTTCTTTATTGTCTTTTATCATCAACCCACTGACCTCTGTCTTGAGGTTCCTTTGGTCATATTCTTCCCTTGGTCTAGCTTTAAAAAAAAATCTCTTTTTAGTAATGGTTGGGAAGAAGGAATATTCCTTCAAGCCCATGATATGATCATAGGTACAGATGTAACACTGAGTATAAAGATTGGTATAATCACATAAAATAAAGGGGCAAGAGATGATGAAATGTTATTGTGTTGACATTCATTCTACCACCCCTTTAGTAAGAGTATGACAAATATGAAAGTCCTCCTGATGGTATTAAAAGAGCAGATAGTTTTTGGCTGACAGAAGACTCTCGATGCCCTCGATCAATCACTTTTCACAAGATAGCTTGCTAAATTCTATAAAAGGCCAGGATCCACTTTATGGAATATGGTCCCCTGTACATATATAAGAGGTTAAAGGGTAAGAGAAGGTAATTTCCCCTTATCCTTCCCCATACCCATTATTATCGAAACATAGCACAGTAGGAGATAAGGCATCCAGCTGGAAGTAGAAATTCCAAGTCTCCAGATAAACATAAAAAGAGAGAATCAAGTTGACTAATCATGATAAGATGGAAAGGAGTCATACCTCTAGCAGCAAAGAAGAATGCTAATAATAAAGAGAGAGAGAGAGAGAGAGAGAGAGAGAGAGAGAGAGAG
>NW_025382013.1:534-7173 GCF_016433145.1 Gracilinanus agilis | reverse complement strand
ACAACAAAACAAACAAATTAAATAAATAAATATATTAAGAAATAAAATAAAAATGCTTATTTTATTTTATTTTTATTTTTAATATTTTTAATAAAAATAATATTCAAAATATTCTTTTCATCCATCCCATCCTTCCCACTTTCTTGAGAAGCTAAGCAATTTTATATTGATTATTGTAGCCAATCTGAAGCTACAAGATATTCTTGCATGGGTTTGAGAATCTAAAAGGGAAACCAGGAACTAGGGGAATATGGGTGGAAAGGTTAAAGATTAAGGTAAGAAGGACATAAAGAAAGAAAATAGACAACGACACAGGAGTCATCAGCATCACATCCAGCCTATCAGTTCATCCTCTGATGGTGAGAGAGAGTCAGATCAACAGGTAAACTGAGTTTTATTGAGGCTTCTAAGAATGGGGGATGTGAGATTGTCAATCAAACAGGTGGTGAGATGGAGAGATAAACATCATATTGGCAATCAACAACAAGACAAAAGAAAGGAACCCAAAACATTGGGTTCAATTGGAAGTCCTACTTCCTCTATAACCCTGGCACCTTCTCATACAAATGCTGAGAGAGGGTCTTTGCCATTACAAAAAAGTTATAGAAATTGCATGCCAGCTTTCCAGTCTGCAGACATGGGGAGAGGTTTGAGTTTCACAAAATTTGAGCCCCAATTCAATTCAAGGATCCAGAAATCAATCATGTGAAATATCAGAAATATATTCAAAAGATTGGTCCATGAACACCTTGCTAATCAGAGTCAGCTTTTGAATACATCTTTAATACTTTCATGATTCATTGATACCTGGAATTCTTCAATTATGCATGCAGTCATGCAAAATATAATTCCATATCAGCCATGTTGCAAAGGAAAAGACAAAATAAAACAAAAATAAAGAGAGTAAAAAGATATGCTTCAGTTTACAGAGTATTTTTCAGCATGGGTTCTTTGGAATTGTTTGAGTTTATTGTCTTGATCAACATAATTAAGTCTTTCACAATTTATCATCCTTACAATATTAGAATAATTTCATAGTTCTGCTCACTTCAGTTTATATGATAAACTTGAAACCTTCCCAGTAAGATCAGGAATGAAGCAAGGATGTCCATTATCACTATTATTTGATATTGTAGTGGATGTCTTCTCAGTTATTCCAAAGCCAGCTTACACATCATTTCTTATAGCAAAATATCATTCCCCAATTGATGGACATCTCTTCAATTTCCAATTTTTTTGCCACCACAAAAAGAGTTACTATAAATATTTTTGTACAAATAGGTCTTTTTCTCTTTTCTTTGATCTATTTTTTGATACGGGCCTAATAGTGGTATTATTAGATAAAAGGGTAGACCCAGTTTTTCATATCCCTTTGAGCATAGATCTCCAAAATAATTTGAATAGTTCACAATTCCACCAACAATGCATGGGTCCCAATTTTACTGTATCCCCTCTAAGATATGTCATTTTCCTTTTCTGTCATATTAGCCAATCAGATAGATATGAGGTGGTACCTCAGAGATGTTTTACTTTGCATTTCTCTAATCAGTAGTGACTTAGAACGTTTTTATGTGACTATTGATAACTGATTTATTCTTCTGAAAATTGCCTGCCCATATTCTTTGACCATTTTCAACTGTGGAATAGCCTCTATTTTCATAAATTTGGCTCAGTTCTCTACATATTAGAGGTAAGAGGTCTTTTATTGGAGAAATTTGTTGCAGATTTTCCCCAGATTTCTGTTTTCCTTTTAATTTCAGTTATATTAGTTTTGTTCAAGTGAAAGTTTTTTTTATTTTCACTTAATCAGAATTATCCATTTTCATCCTATAATGCTAAGTTGATATTTTAATTCGTTTTTTAGTTGATTTTCTAGGGGTCTCTTAGAATATCTTCATATTTTTGCAGAGTGGTCATTTTGTTTCCTGATTGCCTATTTTTAATCCTTCAATTTCTTTTTCTTGTCTTATTGCTATAGCTAGCAGTTGTTATGTAGAGATGGCAGCATGGAATCCCTGAAAAATACAGGGTCAGCCTCACCCAGAATTCTAGTAGAATACTGAATAATAGTGATGATAATGGACATCCTTGCTTTCCTCATAATCTTATTAGGAAGATTTCAAGTTTATCTGCATTATAGAAAATGCTTGATTCTGGTTTTAAAGAAATACTACTTAACATTTTAAGAAAGTTTCTATTGATACCTATTCTTTCCAGTGTTTTTAATAGGGATAAGTAAAGACTTTTTCTGTATCCATTCATATAATCACGTGTTTTTTATTGGTTTTATTACTGATATCGTCAATTATACTGATAGTTTTCCTAATAATGAACCATTTGGTCAGAGAGTATCATCTTTGTGATACATTACTATAATCTCCTTGATGGTATTTTACTTAAAATTTTTGCAAACAATGATATTCATTAAGGAAATTAGTCTATAGTTTTCTATCTCTGTTTTTCTTCTCCCTGGTGTGGGTATCAAAACCATATTTGTACATAAAAAGAATTTGATAGGACTCCTTTAACTATTGAGAATTTCTTGCAACAATAACACATGGGAGAATAATCGGACCATTCAAAACAATCTCCCCTTTGACTATAATTGTTTTGTAGATTTCTTTATGTGGTTTAACTTTCTAATTTTTTTTGCCCTATATGAATAGTTTGGGATCAGATAAGTTCTTTTCTCTGCAAACTTTTTTTTGTCTTTTTTTTCAGTGTTCAGACTATTTATACTATGGGACGGTTGTATTTTGCAAAAGAATTAACTTCTTTCTGATGATTTGCCAATACTACAAAGGTCACTTATGGACTAGGATTTATGGGCAGATACAGCTATAAAAGCCAATCACCCCATGGAGAAGAAGAAAATGAATAAACTCTTGAAATCGTTTTAGATATATAGGTGACTTGACTTTATGCATGTTTTTATGAGAAGGAGGTTAAATTATAAAAATAAATCAAGTTACAGGAGTTTTTCTGATTACTTTTGGGTTATAAAATTTGTTTTCAAAAGACTGTGTCATTATGTGAAGCTACAGGGATCTGAAAATATTCATAAATGGTGTCTTTCATTTTATCTTTACAACCACCTTGAGAGACAGGGGCTATTACTGCCCCCATTTTATAGATGGGGAAACTATGATAGACAGAAGTTAAGTGACTTGCTCAAGGACATGCAGTTATCATATATATATAGCCAGACTTTTAACTCAGGTCTTCCTGACTCTAGGTCCAAGGTTCTATCCACCATGTGACCTAGAGCTTCCTTAGTGGTTTCTGTCAGAAAATAGGAGTATTAATTTTTAAGACTGCCAATCTGATGCAGAGTTAATAAAATACAAAGCATCTTTGTCCTAAGTTTCTCCTATTCTTTCCATTCTATTAATGATAAATGTGAAGATTACACTATGACTAATAGCTTCTCCAAATAATTGAAAACAAAAATAATAATTGAAAACCCTCTCTACTAACTGATTTTGAAGACCTGGAGGGGCTTCTCATTTCCTAGTGAAAAAGGATAAATTTTTGCTATTAGCATTCAAAGCCCTCCAACTTAAGGGTTCATCCTATTTTCCCAGCTTTGTTTCCCCTCATAAAAATTGCCTTTTTTTGTATCATCACCATTTAATACAGTGTCCAGTATATAATTAATAAATAACTTTTATTAAGTAATTGAGATCCCTGTGCATTTGAACCACTCCCCATTTCTCATTCTCTTCTATCACTCTTTTCTATCTGTGCCTTTTTTTCATACAATCCCCCATGCCTGGTATGGACTTCTCTCTTTGCTAAAACAGAATTCTATTTTTCCCCAGGCTTCCTTTTACACAAAATTTGGGTATCCCTGCCCTAATAGAGTGTATAATATTTGAGAGTAAAGTCTTTCAGGTATGTCTGCATGTCTACATGTATTTGTGTATATATAGATGTATATGTATGAATATATCAGCTACGTATGTGTGTTGCATCCCTAGTGCCCAGCACAGTGCCTACACATCGCAGATGCTTAATAAATATTAACAAATAAATGCAAAAATAGCTGTTCCTAAGAATTCTACTTTCATTCTGAAAGTACCTTGGATTCTCAAAATAAAAAAAGAAAAGAAAAGAAAATATCCAGAGTCTTGCAAATAAGAACTCGTATTTATATAACAATTTAAGATTACTTTTACAAATGAAGAAACTAAGCTTCTAAACTAAGGTTCAGAGTGGTTAAGTTGTTTATACATGGTTGCTAAGCTGTAAGAGGCAAGATTCAGACCTGAGTGTCTCTGCCAAATCTCAGTCAATATTTAATAGATCTTACCACAGCACACCACACCATACCACCATTGAAGATGGCAGAAGGTTTACTGTCCCCACAACCAGTCTTCATAATTTTAATGAACATATTGGCAGGAATTGAAATACCAGATCCTGATAGAATTTCTCTATATTGCCCAAATTTAATTAGATGAATAAGTTTCTCCTAAGATTCTTGTTTAGGGGAAATGTAACTGACTAAACAGTAATCTCCATTTGGAAAGAGTTGTTTCCAGTTAGCAAATTCCTCCACTTAAAAGTTAAATTAAAACTTTTGCCCACTTTCCTTTCATGGATCTCCTTCAAAACCAACAGTACCAAGGAGTCAGTCCATAAGCATTTCTCAAGATATATGTCAGGCATTCTGTTTTCTAGGGATATAATCCATCAACAAACATTTATTAAGCACCTACCATGCCAAGATTAAAAAGCAAATGATAAACCAGAAAAAATTCTTAATAGGAAGTATCTCTGATAAAAGCCTCATTTCTTAAATATTTAGAAAATGGAATCAAATTTATAAGAAAACAAAGCATTCCCCAATTGATAAATGGCCAAATGGTATGAACAGGCAATTCCCAGAAGAAGAAATTAAAACTATGTTTAGTCATATGAAAAAATGCACTAAATCACTATTAATTAAAGAAATGAAAATTAAAACAAATCCAAGACACTACCATTTGCTAACATGACAGAAAAAATAAAAATAATAAAAGTTGGAAAGGATGTGGAAAATTTGAGACAATAATACACTCCTGGTGGAGTTGTGAAATGAAAGAAAATTGTGGAAAGCAATCTGGAACCATGATTAAAGGGCCATAAAATTGTAAAACAAGGATGCCCATTATCACATCTATTATTCAACATAGTACTAGAAACACTAGCAATAGCAATTAGAGAAGAAAAAGAAATTGAAGGTATTAAAATAAGCAAGGAGGAGACTAAGCTATCACTCTTTGCAGATGATATGATGGTCTACTTAAAAAATCCTAGAGAATCAACTAAGAAGCTTGTAGAAATAATCAACAACTTTATCAAAGTTGCAGGATACAAAATAAATGCACATAAATCATCAGCATTTCTATACATTTCCAACACATTAGAGCAGCAAGAGGTAGAAAGAGAAACACCATTTAAAATCACCCTAGACAATATAAAATACTTAGGAATCTATCTACCAAAACAAACACAGCAATTATATGAAAACAACTACAAAACACTTTCCGAACAAATAAAACTGGATCTAAACAATTGGAAAGCCATTGATTGCTCATGGGTAGGACGAGCTAACATAATAAAAATGACAATTCTACCCCAATTAATTTACCTATTTAGCACCATAACTATCAAGTTACCAAAAAACTTCTTTACTGAATTAGAAAAAACTATAACAAATTTCATTTGGACTAACAAAAGATCAAGAATTTCAAGGGAAATAATGAAAAAAAAATGTGAAAGAAGGGGGCCTAGCAGTACCAGATATTAAACTATACTATAAAGTATAGGGGCAGCTGGGTGGCTCAGTGGATTGAGAGCCAGGCCTAGAGACTGGAGGTCCTAGGTTCAAGTCCGGCCTCGGACACTTCCAGCTGTGTGACCTTGGGCAAGTCACTTGACCCCTATTGCCCACCCTTACCATTCCTGGGCCAAGCACGGTTTCTAGCCTGGATGAAAAAGGAGGAGGGTTGGGCGTGGGGCTAGCAACCCCACCCTATAAAAACTACATCTGCTAAAGAAACTGCAACATAAAGTAGGGGCAGCTGGGCTAGCTCAGTGGATTGAGAGCCAGGCCTAGAGACGAAATGGTCCTAGGTTCAAAACCCGGGCTCAGACATTTCCCAGCTGGGTGACCCTGAGCGACTGTGTGACCCATTGCCTACTGGTTGTGGCCCTATGCTCCTAGAATGGAGTCCCAGGATAAAAAAAAAATAAAGTAGCAGTCATCAAAACAATATGGTACTGGCTAAGAGACAGAGAGGAGGATCAATGGAATAGACTTGGGGTAAATGACATCAGCAAGACAGTGTATGATAAACCCAAAGAGCCAAACTTTTGGGACATGAATCCACTATTTGACAAAAACTGCTGGGAAATTTGGAAAACAATATGGGAGAGATTAGGTCTAGATCAACATCTCACACCCTACACCAAGATAAATTCAGAATGGGTGAATGACTTGAATATAAAGAGGGAAACTATAAATAAGTTAAGTGAACACAGAATAGTATACTTGTCAGATCTCTGGGAAAGGAAAGACTTTAAAACCAAGCAAGAGTTAGAGAAAATTACAAAATGTAAATTAAATGGTTTTGATTATATTAAACTAAAAAG
>NW_025382013.1:0-440 GCF_016433145.1 Gracilinanus agilis | reverse complement strand
ATCAGAAGGGAAACAACAAATTGGGAAAAAATCTTTATAACGAAAAACTCTGACAGGGGTCTAATTACTCAAATATACAAGGAGTTAAAGCAATTGTATAAAAAATCAAGCCATTCCCCAATTGATAAATGGGCAAGAGACATGAATAGGCATTTTTCAGGTAAAGAAATCAAAAGTATCAATAAGCACATGAGAAAGAGTTCCAAATCTCTAATAATTAGAGAAATGCAAATCAAAACAACTCTGAGGTATCACCTCACACCTAGCAGATTGGCTAAAATGAAAGAAGGGAAGAGTAATGAATGTTGGAGGGGATGTGGCAAAATTGGGACATTAATGCATTGCTGGTGGAGCTGTGAACTGATCCAGCCATTCTGGCTGGCAATTTGGAATCATGCTCAAAGGGCTATAAAAGAATGCCTGCCCTTTGATCCAGCCAT
>NW_025382012.1:7860-8507 GCF_016433145.1 Gracilinanus agilis | reverse complement strand
ATGGCTTGTTCAATTTCTATTTCTGATATGGGATTATTTAGGTATTCTATTTCTTCTGCTGTTAATCTAGGCAATTTATATTTTTGTAAATATTCATCCATATCTCCTAAATTGTTATATATATTGCCATATAATTGGGCAAAATAGTTTTTAATGATTGCCTTAATTTCCCCTTCATTAGAGGTGAGGTCTCCCTTTTTATCTTTGATACTGTCAATTTGGTTTTCTTTTTCCCTTTTTTTTTATTAGATTGAGCAGGACTTTGTCTATTTTATCTGTTTTTTCAAAATACCCGCTTCTAGTCTTATTTATTAATTCAATAGTTCTTTTACTTTCGATTTTATTAATTTCTCCCTTGATTTTTAGTATTTCTAATTTAGTTTTCATCTCGGGATTTTTAATTTGCTCGCTTTCTAATTTTTTGAGTTGCATGCCCAATTATTTAATCTCTGCCCTGCTTAATTTATTAATATATGCACTCAAGGATATAAATTTCCCCCTGAGTACTGCCTTGGCTGCATCCCACAGAGTTTGGTAGGATGTCTCATCATTGTCATTCTCTTCAATGAAATTGTTGATTGTTTCTATGATTTCTTCTTTGACAAATTGGTTTTGGAGAATCATATTGTTTAATTTCCAATTGGTTT
>NW_025382012.1:0-7787 GCF_016433145.1 Gracilinanus agilis | reverse complement strand
ATTTCTAATTTAGTTTTCATCTGGGGATTTTTAATTTGCTCGCTTTCTAATTTTTTGAGTTGCATGCCCAATTATTTAATCTCTGCCCTGCTTAATTTATTAATATATGCACTCAAGGATATAAATTTCCCCCTGAGTACTGCCTTGGCTGCATCCCACAGAGTTTGGTAGGATGTCTCATCATTGTCATTCTCTTCAGTGAAATTGTTGATTGTTTCTATGATTTCTTCTTTGACTAGCTGGTTTTGGAGAATCATATTATTTAATTTCCAATTAGTTTTTGATTTTCCTGTCCAGGTGCCCTTACTAATTATTATTTTTATTGCATTATGATCTGAGAAGGTTACATTTATTATATCTACTCTTTTGCATTTGTTTGCAATGTTTCTATGCCCTATTAAATGGTCAATCTTTGTGAATGTACCATGTGCAACTGAAAAGAAGGTGTATTCCTTTTTGTCCCTATTTATTTTTCTCCACATATCAATTAAATCTAATTTTTCTAGGACTTCATTCACCTCTCTTACCTCTTCCTTATTTATTTTTTTGGTTTCATTTATCTAGATCTGAAAGACAAATATTTAGATCTCCCACTATTATGGTTTTACTATCTATTTCCATTTTGAGCTCTGCCTTTTTCTCCTTTATGAATTTGGATGCTATACCACTTGGTGCATATATATTGAGCAGTGTTATTTCCTCATTGTTTATACTGCCTTTAATCAGGATGTAATGACTTTCCCTGTCTTTTTTAATCATATCTATTTTTACTTTGGCTTTGTCAGAAATCATAATAGCCACTCCTGCCTTCTTTTTCTCATTTGACGTCCAAAAGATTTTGCTCAAGCCCTTAACCTTAAACTTGTGTATGTCCACCCGCCTCATATGTGTTTCTTGTAGACAACATATTGTAGGATTTTGGTTTCTAATCCACTCTGCTATTTGCTTCCATTTTATGAGAGAGTTCATCCCATTCACATTCAGAGTCATAATTATCAGTTGTGCATTCGCTGACATTTTTGTATCCTCCCCTAGGCCTACCCCTTCTTCTTACACTATTTACTTTCAAACCAGTGGTTTGCCTTAATCCAGTATCCCTTATCCCCTCCCTTGATTAACTTCCCTTTCTATCCCCTCCCTTATTATTCCCCTCTTTTTATTTTTAAAGGCCTAATGAATTCCCTCCCCCTTCTTCTCCCCTCCCTTTTTTGACCTCCCCACTCCCCTGCTCCCCTTGGTTTATCCCTTGTGACCTTCTCAGTAGGGTTAGATAGAGTTTTATATCCCAATGGATAATATAGCTACTCTTCCCTCTCCAGGTTGATTACGGTGAGAGTAAGGTTTAAATATTACCTCTTAATGCTCTCTTCCTCTCCTTCTTATAATAGTATTTGTCCCCTCCCCTTCCTGTGCCCTCTTTGTGGGTAATAGAATATCCTATTTTTCTTATTCACTCAAGTTTCTCTTGGTGTCCCCTACTATTCACCCCCCTCTTCCCCACCCCCCATATCATCTTAGATCATTTAGTATTCCACCCTCTCCTTATGAATTATTCTTCTGATTACTATAATAGTGAATACTATAATAGTGAATAGAGTTCACTACAGAGAATTATACATAGCATTTCTCCACATAGGAATACAGATAATTAGATCTTATTGAAGTCCTTAAAGAGGCAAATTTAAAAATTATGAGTTTTCTTTCTTTCCCCTCTCTTTCTTATTTACCTTTTCATGTTTCTCTTGGTTTTTGAGGTTGGATATCAAACTTTCCATTTAGTCCTGGTCTTTTCTGGGCAAATACTTGGAAATCTTCAATTTTGTTGAATGCCCAAACTTTCCCCTGGAAGTATATGGTTAATTTTGATAGGTAGTTGATCTGTGGTTGTAGGCCCAGTTCTCTAGACTTTCTGAATATCATATTCCAAGCCTTGCGGTCTTTTAGCGTAGAGGCTGCCAGATCCTGTGTGATCCTGATTGGTGCTCCGTGATATTTGAATTGTCTCTTTCTGGCTTCTTGTAAGATTTTTACTTTTACTTAGAAGCTCTTGAATTTGGCTATTATATTCCTGGGTGTTGTCTTTTCTGGGTCTAGTGTAGAGGGTGATCTATGGATCCTTTCAATGTCTATATTGCCCTCTTGTTGTAGAACTTCAGGGCAATTTTGCTGAATAATTTCCTTTAGTATGGAGTCCAAATTTCTATTAATTTCTGCTTTTTCAGGAAGACCAATGATTCTCAAATTGTCTCTTCTAGCCCTGTTTTCTTGATCTGTCAATTTCTCATTGAGATATTTCATGTTTCCTTCTATTTTATCAATCTTTTGACTCTGTTTTATTTGTTCTTGCTGTCTTGAGAGATCATTAGCTTCTAATTGCTCAATTCGAGCCTTTAGGGACTGGTTTTCAGTTATAATCTTTTGGTTTTCCTTTTCAATCTGGTCATTTCTGATCTTCAGTTGACTTGCCTCGCTTTCCAATTGTGAAATTCTGCCTTTTAAACTGTTATTTTCTTGCCAGATCTCTTCCATCTTTCTCATCATCTCAGATTTGAACTCTTCAATAGCTTGTGACCAGTTTTCATTATTTTGGGAAGGTTTGGATGTGATTACTTGTTTGTTCTCCTCTGCTGTTTGCTCTGCTGTCTGGACATTCTCTGTGTAAAAGTTGTCCAGTGTTACAGATTTCTTCTTGATGATCTTTCTCTATTGGGGTTCTTGAGAATGACCTGCCCTTGTTAGCCCTGCGCCCTCTCAGGTTTTTCCTCACACCCAGAGTCTGTTTGTGCTCTCTAGGCTCCTGAAGTCTCAGATCTCGTTTTTCTCAGGGTCAAGCCTCCTGGTGGCCCCTTTGTTTGTTCCTCTGTCTGAGGCTCCTTTAATAGTTTCAGGGCTCTGTTTCCACAGTCGTGCACCCCTCTGCACTGGGTCCTCACTCAAAGTCCACTCATGTGCTCAGGACCCGAGTCCGCTCCTGCGCTCAGGATCCGTGGACTCAAGAGCCTGCGCTTGCGCCTGTGCTCAGGGTCTGCGTTCAAAGTTGGTGCGCGTTCTTTAGCCTCTTGCGGTCTTAAGTCTTGCTGCTCTCAGGAATAGGCCTTGGTGACCCCAGGTAGCTGCCAAGGACTTAATGGGTGCCCCAAGCTTGCTCTAGCTCTTCTGTGCTGGCTTTGGCACTGTAGGTGGTGTGGGGTGGGAGAGGGGGTTGCTCAACTTGCATTTTAGTGAGAGCTATTTCACCCCCTTATAGCATGGAAATGCCCCAATTCCACGTACCTTCAATGCTGCGCCCTGTTGTGGAGTCCCTTCGTTCCTCTGGATTTGTTTTTATGTCTTTTTGAGGAGTCCTACATGTTTTGGTTAGGAGAGGTTATGCAGCTGCTTTTTACTCAGCCGCCATCTTAAGCAGGAAGTTGACACTTAACTTTATACTAAAACCCCTTTTAGCCTTGCCCAAACCAATCAAGGATTGATCGCCCTGGTTCAGCCAAATGAATTAAGTATCTAAATGATACTAGGGTTTTATTGGAGATTTTAGATGGTCAAGGAATGATTGTTAGGACCAGTAGTCAGAAGTATCTCAGGGTTTGGGAAGGCAACAGGATAAAGCTTACAGGAATACCAAGATCTATTAAAACAGGGTTTATTTAAGGTAAGGGAAAAAAGAGAAGGGAATTGGGATGATCTAACTAAATATATAAATAAACCTCCCCACCAAATCTAGTTGTTTTCTTCTGCCAATTGGTATCTGCACTATCAATTTCCTCTCTACCTAAAAGTCCCAGTTCCTATAATAAATTTCCCTCTTTAGATGGTGAATAGAGGTGGTATGGTTGGAAGGTAAGCAGGAACAGGACTAAAGAAAAAAGGTTCTCGCTGACAGATGACTTTAAGTGTCTTTTGCAGCTCTATTTAAATATCTATCAGTCACAGGAACAAGTAATTGGATCAGTAGGACAACCATAAGAGAGGGAGAATAGTCAATCTCTCACAAGGTCCACCCAAGGAGATCAGACAAACTCAACTCTCCAGCTTTCAACTGTTCCTAGAAGAAACTCTGTCACTCCCCAGAATTCTGGAATTTTCCTGCTTCTCCCTTTCCAGCAGCTTATGGATTAGGTTGGGAGTGGCCACTGTACTTCCATTGTGGGAACTAGAGAAAATAGGGAGAGTCAGTCTTAATTAAAATGGGAAAATGAAAAAAATGGGAGGAACAAAGAAAAAAAAGATATATTTAACACTATAGCAAAATATTTTTTAAAAGCCCGTTACTAAAGAGGTGCTGGAGAGGATTCCAAATGAGAAGAAATAGACAATTTTGATTTCTTGAAATTGAAAAGTTTTGATACAAATAAAGATCAATGCAGTTAAAATCAGAAGGAAAACAGTGAATTTGGGGAAAAAGAAATAAAGTTTCTTTGCTAAGATCTGATATTCAAGATAAATATTTGATTCACTATATAAGAACAAGAATTATTCTCCAACATATAAATAATCAAAGGATATGAACAGTTAGTTCTCAAAGGAAGAAATTTAAGCTATTAAAACTATGTAAAAAATGCTCCAAAGTACTGACAAGAGAAATGAAAACTAAAAGAACTCCCAGGTTCTTATATCTCCTATATCTCATCAGATTGGCAAAGATGACAAGAAATAAAAATTACATATTACATATGTCATATTAGTAATATAATATATACTGTTTCTGTATAATATAAAATCATGTAATATGTTATATATATGCCCTTTACAAATCACAAAACCCTTTAAATGCTATCTATTTTTTTTATTTAGCCAAGAGTTAGAAACTTAGGAAGTTCTCCTCAACTGGGGAACAGCTGAACAAATTATTGTTTCTGAATATGATGGAATACTAATATGCAAGGAAGTATTTTCAGAGAAACCTGGGAAGACATTTGAATAGATTCAGAGTTAAGTGAGAATGATATAGACAATAACTATAAAATTATAAAAAAAAACTTTGTAAGACTTAAAAACTCTAATCAATATAATATTCAATCATTGCACCAGAGGAGTGATGAAGAAGTGTGCTATTCACTACCTGCTACTCAGTAGCACATAAATAGGAGTGAAGGCAACAGATGGTGGGAGTAATCAAAGGTTGACGCTTGGCAGGACAAGATTGGCGATAGAATAAGGGGGCAAGAGACTCCAGAAAGTGATGGGACACTTGAGAGGCAGATTAAATACACATTTTCAGACATAACCAATGTGTAGATTTGTTTTGCCTGACTATGCTTATTTATTATGAGGTATGCTATTTTAATTTGAGGATACATTTGGAAGGAGAGCTAGCAATATACATCCCAGAAATAATAAAAAAAGAAGTCGTTGAACCATTTTTAAAATGAGTAGAAGAGAACAGACTGGGCTTCAAAAGGAGACACAGACAAACAAGATAGCTTTGAAACTAAGGCACTGTATTGATTATACTCTTTTAAAATGTAAATTAACACAATAGATTTGTGATTTCATAGACAATTCTCTAGTTCTTCAGTATATTGATGTGCAAAGTTCATCTTTGAAGATGTTGGCTGAGTACAAAAATACCCACACTATTTAAAAATGAAAAAATAGTATTTTGGGTAAAAAAATAAATTGTTAAATTTAATTGTCGCTAGATTAAAAATGGGAGTAGTTATACATATTCTATGATTCAGAAACTATGTAGGATCTATAACAATATCCAATTTCTGATAGCTAGTTTTAGGTGCATTTCTTTCCATGGATCTGCCATACTAGCCTGCATTTCAGACATTACATGATTAGGAGTAAAAATCTATGACTCAAACACAGTTAGTATAACACTTCCTCCCTCACTGTGTGCAGTGATGGAGTCCTTATGGTGTATGTCACTAAGGTATGCTCACGGGGGTTGCCATTAATATTATGTCTTCATAATACTGAATGTGTAGTAAAAAAAAAAAAACTCATAGAAGAGTTGCTGCAGGGACTGTAAAAGATCATTGCTCTCCTTAGACCTCCATATCCCAGTTAGTTGGTATTCAGTTGTGAATTAATTAGTACCATGGTATACCATCACTCACTTACTCACTTAATCAATCAGTAGTACATTTGGGTCCCATTTATCTTTTAAATAAGTGAAAAGTAGCTATATGATACAACCTCCCGATGGTTTTTTTTTTTCATGTAACTAACACTAAAATAGTTGAAAATGGATTTTTATTTTTGAATTCCACATAGATAAATGTTAGGCAGCATAATTCAGAATCTGTGTTTTAGTCAGAAGATATAGGTTCAAGATTTGCCTCTGGCACATACAGTCTGTGATCTTGAGGAAGTCACTTAACTTCTTCATGTAGGAAACAAAGATAAATTACAAAAAAGTTGCAGAGACACATTGATGAAGAGAATTTCCGCACAGGGAATTCCCTACATCCTTGAACTCATTGGTTTGAATAAGGAAAAAAAAAGAAACATTTATTTTAAATGACACAACCCCAATAAAAACAGAAATTAAAAAATTTCAAAACAGTTTATTTGTTTATATAGCACATTGAATAGAGTGCTGGATTATGGAAGCGGGAGGACTAGTGTGAAAACCTTTCCTTTGTGTCCCCGGGGAAGTCACTTAATGTCCACCTACCTCAGTTTCCTCATTTAAAAAAAAACCCTTTATATTCTGTCCTAGTATCATCTCTAAGACAGAAGAACAGCAAGGACTAGGCAATTGGGATTAAGTGACTTGCCCAGAGTCACATAGCTAGTTAAGTGTCTGAGGCCAGATTTGAACCAAAGTCCTCCTAATTCCAGGTCTAGTACTCTACCTACGTGCTGCTTAGGTTATCTCTAGTTTCATTATTTGTAAAATGGGGAAAATAATAGCACCCACCTCCCAAGGTTGTTATAAGTATTAGAATGAGAGAATCCTAAAGTGCTCTATATACAATTTTTATCAACTGTTTCATTGAATATCTTTACAAATGAGTATCTCTCTCTGTATATGTATATATGTATATATACTAATTCAGAATTCAGAAGAAGTGGATAAAATATTTCTACAATCAAAGAAAAATGGATTAAATATTACGTGCATTTTTTCAAGCTAATTCCTGGTAATCATTTTTTGGATAAAAGACTGAAAGCAGTTTTTTTTTTATGAAAAGAATACTTTCCCAAGAAATAAACTTTTCATTTATATTTTATGTAATAGGCATATCTTTCTTTTCCTGAGAGAAGAATGCTTCCAGAACTTGTGACTGAGTCAGCGGAACTATTTGACGACAGTGTTCTTTGATAAAGAAATTTAGATGGTTTTTGATTGGCTGACCCAAATACTAATATCATAAAACAAGAAGCTAGTCTCAGAGCTTTTAGATTCTACAAACTTTTAATTATTACTTGAACTATAAGCATTTTTATCCATAGTTGTATAGATTTATTAATTCCTGCCTCTGGAGAACCTGAAAAATATATGGACATCTCTACTAAATTATTCAAATGGAATCCTTAAAATGGTTCTTTTGCATGAATATATTTTCTTTTCTGATTAAAAAAATGTTCAGTGTAAACATTTTTTAAAAAGTCTTTAATTGAGTGATGGAAGAAAGGAAGGAAAGGAGAAAAGAAGGAAGAAAGGAATGAAGAAAGAAAAAAGGAAAAAAAAGAAAAAAGAAAAAAAGGAAAGAAGGAAAGCAGAGATGGATAGAAGAAAGAAAAGAGAGAATTGAAAGAAGAAAGTAAAGAAAAAAGAGAAAGAGAGAAAAAGAAAGAAGGGAGGAAGGAAGGGAGGAAGGAAGGGAGGGAGG
>NW_025382011.1:5337-8527 GCF_016433145.1 Gracilinanus agilis | reverse complement strand
ATATATATATATATGTATATATATATGATTGATATGTATAAATATATATCAATCCTATATATTTAATTTTGTGCTTTAAAACTATTATTCTGAGAACAGGTCCACAGATTTTATCAGATTACCAAAGGGGTCCAAGTCATAAAAAAAGATCTCTAGATCTAGAGAAAATCTCTGTATAACAACCAAAGTTGTGCTGAAGTGGAATAGATCTGGGTGAGTTCCTAGCCACAGGAAGTCCCCCATCCTCTTCAGGCAGAGAACAGATGACCAATTTTTAGGTATCTCATAGAAGAAATTCCTTTTCTGATATGGGTTAGAAGGGGTCCCTTTTAGCCTCAAAATTCTATGCTTATAGGACTCTCAAGTTAGGGAATATCTACTTAATATCTCCTTGTTATTCTCTAAATATAAACTGTACAGACTACCCTTGGTGGTCTGGTCCACGATCAGGAGTGCCACATTTATCTTTCTATTGAATGACTGTCCATTTTCAAAGAGACACACAGAAAGCACTTTTATCTACACATGGCTTCTAACTCATTCGTTGACTCATAAGTCCCCAACCCAGGTGAATAATTTCTCTGCTTTACAAGCCAGGATTTTTCAGGGGGCCAGATCATTTGTCTTCTGAACGTTCTAAAACCACTGAACAAAACAGAATATATTTTCACAAAGGTTACATAGACTCCTTCATATACACCTGTGAAGATATCTTGTTCCCTTTCCTCTTCTTCCCACAGGCAGTCATTAATGCTTTCAATCTCACCATTAGAATTTCACTCTTTTTGGGTTAAGGGTTTTTCCTCTGTAAAAATGGAAGCAGGTTTGAGCTAATGGAATTCTAATTGGTGAAGACCTGAGTTCCAATCCTGCTTCTGACACTAAGTAGCAATGTGATTTTAGGCAGGTCACCTAACTTCTCTCAGACTCAGTTTCATCATCTGTAAAATGATGAGAGGTGGGGTGGGAATAATAGTAAATAGTAAAATAATCACAAAAATCATCCAAAATAGGCATTATTATTACCCTTTCACAGGATTTTTGTGATGATCAAATGAGATAATATACATAAAAGGCTTAGCAAAATGTAAAGTGCTTTTTATAAATATTAGTTATTATTGGGGCAGCTAGGTAGCCCAGAGGGTAGAGCTCCAGGCCTGGAGTTGAGAGGACCTGGGTTTAAATCTGGCCTTAGACACTTCCTAACTGTGTCGCTCTGAGCAAATCATTTTATAAGGCATCTCATTTCAATTTGTAAAGTTCTGATTACTAGGAAGATTTCCATTAACCCCAATTGCCTAGCCCATATGTTCTGTCTTAGAATTGACGCTAAGACAAAAGGTCAGAGATTAAAAAAAAATGCTAGTTATCTAGGTTTTGGTGATAGAAATAGTGTCTAGAGCAGTGATTCCCAAAGTGGGTGCCACCACCCCCTGGTGGGCACTACAGCGATCCAGGGGAGTGGTGATGGCCACAGGTGCATTTATCTTTCCTATTAATTGCTATTAAAATTAAAAAAATTAATTTCCAGGGGGCTAAGTAATATTTTTTCTGGAAAGGGGGCTGTAGGCCAAAAAAGTTTGGGAACCACTGCTCTAGAGCAAGGGAGGTCATTGTCTTCCTGTTCTATTGCTGGTTAGACCTCATCTGGAATGTGGCGTTTGGTGTAAGTGGGATGATATAAGGTGGAATGCAGCCCCTAGAAGGATGGTAAGGGAATTGGCAATTATGATTTGTGGGGAGAAGCTCAATCCACAGAAAAGGGGGAAACCATGTCATATGAATATAAGCTAAATCATCAGAAGGCAGCATTTGGGGATTGGTGTTTGGATGGACACAGTGCACCTGTCTTCAAGTATTGGAAAGGAAAAGAACAAGAAGCCACCAAAGGAGATTGCAATAAGGCAGATTTTGGCTTTTTAATGGAAATCTTCCTAGTAATCAGAACTTTACAAATTAAAATGAGATGCCTTATAAAGTAGTGAGTCCTCTGCTACTAGGGGTGGTGGTGATGATGGCTTTTGGTGGAAATTAAATGCCCATTCATCAGAATTGCCAGTATGAGTTGGATTAGGGTGTCTTTTCTAGTTCCCTTTCCTCTGAGAGTCTCTGGGTCCATGAAACCTTTTGCTTGGTCCTTAGGGGTTCCCTTCTTCCTCCTGTGCTCAGGCTAGACCCGGCAAAGTCAGACCAGGAAGACCCAAATACTGATTCCCCAAGAGGTCCAGCTGTCTAAACATTGCCACCCTTGCTCATTCCCAGTCTTAGAATGTTCTGGTGTTATGGGGATAATTGCCACACATTTCTGGCATGAATACAAAAATCCAGTCTTAGATCTCTTTCTATTTCTTTTCTGACTTCGGTGTGTTTTTTCTCTCTCTCCTTCCCCTCCCCTCCCCTCTGCCTTTTGTCAAAACATCGGCTTTGATTTCCGCCAAGTGTAATCTAATCTGATGTCTGATTGACAGCAGCCAAATGGAGACAGGCAGCTAGGCAGAAAGAGGTGCCTAAGAGAATATGTATATTGTGGAGAAAAATAAATATCAGCCCAGATGTGGTCAAAGGCCCACACACCACAGGGATGTATGATTGGATGAAAGGTCTCACCCTCATTCCCTGCTCACTGTATTGTAGCTGATGTCAGAAGGGAGGGTGAATGAATTCAATTCTATTCCAGTCAACAAGCATTTATTAAATGCTTACTATCTGTGGGGCACTGTGCTAGGTGCTGGGCCTATAAATACCAATATGAACAGAGACCCTCCCTTCCAGAAGCTCACTCTACTCTGCCTTGGAGAAAGCAAGTAGAAAACAGAGAAGTAATGAATCAATCAGCAAGGATTTATTAAGTGTCTACTATATGCCAGGCACTGTGTTAAGTGCTAGATATACAAAATAAAAAACGAAACAGTGAGCTCATATTCTTTTTAAAAAAATAAGTTTTTTTAAAAATAAGTTTATTCTGTTATTATTCCATTTCCCTTTCCCACTGTTACTCCCCTCACCCCTTTTCCAGAGAACTATTCCTTATGATGAAGAATTAAAAAAGAGGAAAAAATGTTTAGTGAAACTAACCCACACTAAAAAAGTCTAATGTTATGTTCAGAGTTTCACAATCAGGCTTCCCCCATCACTGCAAAGGGGTGTGTGTGTGTGTGTGTGTGTGTGTGTGTGTGTGTGTGTGTGTGTG
>NW_025382011.1:0-5327 GCF_016433145.1 Gracilinanus agilis | reverse complement strand
GTGTGTGTGTGTGTGTGTGTGTGTGTGTGTGTGTGTGTGTGTGTGTGAAGAGGGGAGGGGAGGGGAGGGAAAGTAACATCTTTTATCTCCTGTTGGTCATTACAACTTTGTAGCATTCCATTTGGATTGACTAGTCATTTTTCCATTTGCATTGTTGCAATCACTGGGGATACTATTTTCATAGTTCTGCTTGCTTTACTTTGCATCATTTTGTACAAGTCTTCCCTTGCTTGTCTGTATTTCCTTCTTATAGTATAATAATTTTGTATTGCATTACTGTGCCATAATGTTTCCATTTGCTTCAATATTCTCCAATCAATGGGCATCTACTTCACTACAAGTACATTGATACTACAAACAGTGAAGAAATTTATCATCTGATATCCAGGGCAAAATGTACATAGAGAAGTGTAATAGGGATGGTGCTAGACAGTTCACTTGTCTAAGGGCATCCACCTGCCTAAGAGAAGTAGTTACTAAGTTTGCTTTGTCTCAGAGATCTGAGATAGCAGTTGCTCATTTGCATGGGATAAGCTGTTGAATATTGGATTGAATGGAGAATAACATCTGCTTCAGTGATTTAAATATGAAGAATTGGAGAACTTTGAAATTAGTAACCGGGAAAATATAGGCATTACCACTGTTTTATGATTTTGAGACAAATGCCTCCTACTTGATTATAGAGAGAAGATAAAAATTTGGTTCCCAACCATGTACTAAAGTGGAGTTATTTATAGAGAAAACATAGCTTCTAAACTAATAAAGGTTAGAGGAAAAGAGTAAAGTGAAGTCAGAGAGAACATAACTTTCTTTCTTTATATAATCACTTATTGTCATGTAGGTTGCTTGGCCCTTGAGAGGTTGGGATACTCTTTACTGTCTCCTGTTGCTGAGAAGAATAAGATGGAGTAGAAAGATTATAATCCTCTCTATTATGATATGCTGCTGAGAATAGAGAGAAGAAAACAGATGAGAAGAGAAACTAGAGGAAGATATTTACCTGCATTGCTAGGTATTATTGCTGAGAAATGGAAGAGAAGAATCCTGCAAAGGAACAGAGTTGGGTAGGCATTTGTCAACTTTAGGATAAGGTAGTTGATTTTTCCTAAAAGACCAAAATAATACTTGAACTGAAGGCATCATCTATCCCTGAATCTGAAAGTGATAGATATTAGAGTTGCTATTGAAAAGTAAGTCCAAAAGAGTAGAAGAAAAGCTTGGAGGCAGAAAATCAGTGTAACTGCCTATGGATAGGTGGTTGCAACTGAGATTTCATATCCATTGAGGTGCTAATCAAACATAGTGTAGATCAGATCTGCTCAGCAGTAGAAGCTTCTGTTCAACACAGATGATACATTGATCAACAAACTTTTATGCATAGTTCCCAAGACAGAATAAGAACACTGAGATCTCTAATTCCAGAATTGTGAGTTGCCCTGATTATATGTAGCATGAATGCTTTACTACTCCAGAACTTTAGATGTATGCCTACTTTCCCCACAGATGCTGTTTGATAGTGGTAGAGGAAGGCAGCTGGCTAGCTCAGTAGATTAAGAGCCAGGCCCAGAGATGGGAGGTCCTGGGTTCAAATCTGGCCTCAGATACTAGCTGTGTGACCCTGGGCAAGTCACTTGATCCCTATTGCCTATCCCTTACCATTCTTCTGTCTTGGAACCAATATTGGTTCCAAGACAGAAGGTAAGGGTTTACAGAAGGTAAGGGTTTAAAAAATAGTGGTAGAGAACTGAGGTCTATGGGTTGAATGTTATACAATATCATGCATTTAACTTGTATTTTCAGTAAACATTTTGGCTAAGATCAAGCATTAGTGAGTGTTTTGCAAATGGAAAAGACACTGATGGGAATTTATAAGCCATAGTGTTCATAGGAAGTCATCCACGAGGATTACCTCTAGGATCCCAAGAGTTATATGGTAGTAGCCAGGCAGTTACCACCCTAACCTAAAGAAGTGGTTACAGCCAAAGTGAGCGAACCAGCCTCACACCAGGGACTGACAGCCTGGAGAGGAAAGGGGGATAGTGTTCATAATTGAATTACATAGGTATAACCCAGAATTCAAGTCTGGAATATCTGCATTGGTGAAAAGAATGATTATTTAAAGCTGTGTGCCAGTAAGGGCAGAAGAGTTGATGAGAGCTTGAGATAGGAACAGACCGTCTTTCTTTCTGATTGGAGAGGAGATGTGTGTGGTTCCATACCCTCTTTGGAGAGAAATTCAAAGAGAAAGAACAAATCTTGGAAGACAAACTCATAGGGGAAAGCAGGCCCCTAAACATACCTCTTATTTTTAGCCGTTCATTTTAGAGACCTGGCTGAAACTGGGGACTCTTGTTTGAGCTGAGATATTTCACTCCCAGTGGGAGAAAACTTTTACTCTGTGCATTGTTTGGCATATTCTAATCTGCATAGCTCCTCTGATTTCTGTTTGCTATCTGCTTGGTTAGGTGGGTTTATCCACTATTCATTTATTTATTGTGAAGATGTTTTATGTAACTAGCATTTGGTGAAAAGGAATCAAGTAGAATTGAGTCTTTGAAGATAAATTGGTTCCTCCATCATTTTTAAGAGATAGTAGGAAGGACAGCTGGTTGGCTTAGTGGATTGAGAGCCAGACCTAGAGATGGGAAGTCTTGGATTCAAATCTGGCCTCAGACTCTTCCCAGCTTCATGACCTTGGGCAAGTCACTTAACTCTAATTTCCTGGCCCTAACTACTCTTTTCCCTTGGAACCAATACTTAGCACTAAGATGGAAGGTAAGAGTTAAAAACAAGAGATAGTAGGAAGTAGTTTGAACCTAAGAATGAAATCATTTCCCTAGACCACAATACTATATTTGGGCAGCTAGGTGATGCATTGGATAGAGTGCCAGGTCTGGAGTCAGGAAGAACTGAGTTTGAATTTGACTTCAGAAACTTCTTAGCTGTGTGACCCTGGGCAAGTCACTTGACTCTGCCATAGTTTTCTCAATTGTAAAACGAGCTGGAGAAGGAAGTGGCAAAATCACTTTAGTACCCTTGCCAAGAAAACTCCAAATGGGGTCTCAAAGAGTCAGACATGAACGAAATGATCGAACAACAGCAATATTTAGGAGGACGGATATAATTCTTATCTGGTACCACCTCTCTGAGGAAAGCAGAGCTGTCAGCCTAGTGACTTTAATCTCCTGCTCCCCTCCAGGCAGGGATGAAAGTCTCCTCTGGAGAGAGGTGAGTGAGATTTCAGAAATATCTATTCGTGTTACATTTAGACATGGGCAGAACAGACGCTTTATTTAAGTGTCTACAGGATGCACAAAGTAAATACAAAACATTTTGGGGGAAGAATTCCTAATACCTGAGAAGATCAGGGAAAGTCTCAAAAAGGAGATAACCCTTGAATTAAGTCTTGAAGGGAGCTGGGGATTCCAAAAGGCAGAAGAAGTGAGGAGTGAGAGATTTTCAAGGGTGGAAGACAGTCTGTGCAAACACTTGGAGTTGTGATGTGAGATGTTGTGTGTGTGTGTGTGTGTGTGTGTGTGTGTGTGTGTGTGTGTGTGTGGTGTCATTAAGCAGGGTGGAAAGAAATGGAGAGCATAAAGGGAGTGTAATGTGAAATAGATTGGAATTACATGATAAAATGCTTTAAATGCCATCTTGAAGAGTTTATATTCTATCTTAAAGTCAATAGAGAGTCTTGGATAGTTCTTAAAAAGTGAGGTGACACAGATAGACATGTGGCCTAGGATGACTGATTTGGCATCTGTGAGACTGGATTAGAGAGAGAGAAGAGGTTAGAAGCAGGGAGTTGAACTGAGAAATATAGAAATAGAAATAAATATATAGAAATAGCCTACGCAAGGTGATGATGGACTGGACTAGAATGGTGTAAAGAATGAACAGATCTGAGATAAAAAAAAACCCTTACCTTTCACCTTAGAATCAATACCATGTATTGGTTCCAAGGCAGAAGAGTGATTAGGGCTAAGGCAATGTAGGTTAAGTGACTTGCCCAGGGTCACACAGCTAGGAAATGTATGAGGCTAGATTTGAACCCAGTACCGCCTGCCTTTACAGTAAGAGAGAGTAATTCTTGAGAGTATGAAACTGGAATAATAACTGGAAGAATGGAAGAACTATGTCAGAAAATAGACAAGTTAGGAAGAGAGGTAGGTCAAAGGGGAAAGCTTTTAAGTTCTATTTTGTATTTGTTGAGTTTGAGATGCTTATGGGACATCTAAGTAATGTCCAGCAGGCAATTGGTAACATGAGACTGGAGCTCAGGAGAGATATGAGGACTAATTGGGGAGTTTTCTCTATAGAGATGATAATTGATCTCATGGGAACTGATTTTTTTCTGAGACTATAGCAAGAAGAGATTTCAGAAAGCTTTTCAGGACAGATCAAGGTGATCCTTCATTTGGGATGAGTGCATCTTCCAGGATATCTTACTAATAATTACACATTTCAAGTTTATAGTACTTTACTGTTTTCAACAAGTTTTCACAACCACTATTTCTTTTGAAACTCACAACTGCCCTGGAAGGAGGGTGAGTAGAGAACCTGCAGTGTGGTCACCAGGGGGATGTCAGAAGTGTATAGTTATCAGAGATCACAGTGCCTAGGAAATAGACTCCAGGAAGAGTGAGAAAAATTGGCGTTAAAGTATGGCTAGTTGCTAGAAGCCTAAACTGCAGGGATATCAAGGATCCAAGACTCAAGGCAAGAAAAAAATAGGGCTTTGAGGTTTGCTAAGCACTTTACACACTGTTAGATAAATGCTATTAGTTTGATTTTTATAGATGAGGAAACTGAGGCTGAGAGAGGTTAGGTGATTTGCCAAGGATCACACAACTTTGAGGCTAGATTGGAACTTATGGCTATATCTACTGAGAAGCAGAGGGTCAGGAATGACTAGGAGAGCTATTGGCAGCAGCTCTGCATCTTTCCAACTGATGACTAATTCTAATGCTTATACTTATTTCATATTTTAAAGGGCTTTAAGGTTTATTTACTGAAAAATCCACAAACCTCACTGGTGTGGATGTGGGATTCTTATTTCCTCCATTAAAAAATTCTGAACTTGACAAATATTAATTAAAATGAGCACTTCCATGTACATAGTGGAGCAGAGAGGTTGTATGTGAAATTGTGAATCTATTATGTACAACTTGTTTTTTCCCCTCAAGTTTATAATAAATTCAGATGTAACTTTCAAAGCTGTCCTGCTTTTCTGTGATTCCTTCTGGTCTTTTTTTTTCTGTTCTTTTTGAGCATTTAAAAATGTTTTAATGACCCTTTTTTCATCTTCCTCCCTCCCTCCTTCCCTC
>NW_025382010.1:0-1410 GCF_016433145.1 Gracilinanus agilis | reverse complement strand
CCTCAAGACCGGGCCCTTACAGTAGCCTTTAGTTGGTCTCCTTGTCTCAACTGTCTCCCTACTCCATTCCATTCTCCACTCATCTGCCAAAGGGATCATCCTCAAGATCAGGTCTAACCAGGCCATCTTTCTACTTATATCACTCTAGTGGCAACTGATTACTTCCAAGATCTACACTAAAAGCCTCTTTGGGGGCTTTAAAATTCCTTCACAGCTTGACCTCTTCCAATTTTCTGGTCTTCTAACACTTGCCTGCCTATATATTCTATGTTATGATTGTAACTGTTTTCACTGGCTGTCTGTACCCCATGCCTGAAATATTTTCCTCTTGCTTCTGCCTTCCAGCTCCCTTCAGATCTCAGCTCAAATTTCGCCTTGTTCAGAAGATCTTTTGCTGACTCCCCAATGGCTGGTACCTTTCCTCTGCAATTCCCTTCCATTGAAACCATTGTAACCTGGCCTTTTCTGGGCATGACCTTTTCTAACATGGAAACAAAAGACCCTTGAGAGGCCTCTTAAGGCATGTCCAGTTTGCCAAACACAGAGCTTCCCCCACTTACCAAGTGTCCCTTTTCCATCATCTCTTTGCCTAGTCTTTTTCGGGGTCTCCTATCTGCTGCATCCCATGTTGGTGCCATGAACTAAACTGAATGGAAGGCTTTTGTTTATCCCAGCTCCATGAGATGGGGATAGGGTGTTTCCTTCTGCTCTGTGTTGTTTGTTCTCAATTTTAGGTGCTGGAGGTGATCACTAAGGGACTAGTCCTGGTGCCTGGGATTCTAGACCCAACAGCCCATTCATGTGAGACTTGGGGCTGGGAGTGTGCTCTCTAGGGACCAAGCTATAGGAGCCTCTTCTTCTCCTCAGAGCCTGAGGTGTATAAGTGTTAAAATTAATGGACTTCAAGTATTCAACTTTAATTTTAATCTTACAGATGGGACAAAGAGATTATGAGGAGGGGGATTGTGCCTACCAGGGTCTTGGGGGGGAATTCATTTGGATATTTGTGATTATGCCTTTGAAGCCAATATTCCATATGTATATATATATATATAAATATATATATATATGTGTGTGTGTGTGTGTGTGTGTGTGTGTGTGTGTGTGTGTAAATTAGAGGTTTTAAAAAAGAAGCTAATATTAAGAGAAATGGGAAATATTTTTTCTAAAAAATAAAATAAAATAAATAAAATTAGGTCTTGATTGATGACAGATGAAGAAACCAGTAGAAACACACGTTGGCTATGTGGGTTGGGGAGGGTTGAGGGGGAGAGTAAGAACATGAATCATGTAACTATGGGAAAAATTTTTTTCTAAAAATAAATATAAAATAAATAAAAGAGAAATGGGAAAAGAGACAAAATAAATAAAGAAGTATGTAGGGGGAATAGGGGAAAAGACCAATACACC
>NW_025382009.1:0-7584 GCF_016433145.1 Gracilinanus agilis | reverse complement strand
AGAGAGAGAGAGAGAGAGAGAGAGAGGGAGAGCATGCCAGTGAATGCACAGATGGTGGGAGGGGACGCAGGGTGCTCTCAGCAGGCTACAGTAGAGATGCATTAACTCCACAGAGGGATAAGGGCTTCCCACCAGTATAGTCATGAATTATAACTGAGTATGGGAGTGAGTCCTTAGTGCCTGTCTCACAGCAAATATACTGTTCCATTTTCTTGCACAGTCACCTTTCACCTTTACAAACTCAAAGCAAAGCAAAACACACACTGCTAATATTTAATGGTATCACTGTTGCTTTCTCTCTCTCTCTCTCTCTCTCTCTCTCTCTCTCTCTCTCTCTCTCTCTCTCTCTCTCTTTCTCTCTGTCTATCTCTCTATTATCTATCTAGAAGAACACACACTTAGTGGTCATGCCCAGTGAGGTAATATTGCTACAAAATCAAGCTCTGATCATCCTGAGGAGGCTTCCTTTCACAAAACCTTCAGGGCACCATGGAGATGTAGTCCCTTTGCCAGCTTGGCCTTGCTGTCTGGTAAGCCCATCCTAGAGCATTGACAAGCTTGCAAGAAATGTAAAACTGGACTCTAAGCTAAGGGGGAATATGCCCTGCCCTCTCTGTTCAAACTTTCTTCTTATTCTCCGGAAGGGCTAGTTTCTTTCCTCTCACCATCCCCCACTCACACAATGAAGTTATCAATGAAAGTGGCTGGTTATTTTAGACCACTTTAAAATTTCACCACTTTTAAGGGCTTCGTTCACTCTGCCTTTCACTTTCAATGAAAGCCTCCATGTTCCTGTTCTAAATGACAGCACCGCGAGCACTGCTTTTAAGCCCGATTCATCTTGTCTACCACATCTCCGGCTTCTGCACAGAACACTGCTCTCTCTCTCCAACGAGGGGAACTTACTCCTTCATAGCTCCAGGGCAGAGACTGTTACTAGCTGTAGACTTGCTGCAAATATCACAATAAAGGATACAAATGTGAAGTTCTCATAAAATACAGGTTTGGCTCCAGAGCTGCCTCGCCTTCGCAAACCCTATCAAGAACAGCCCATCAATCTCCCTCCACGTGCACGAGCGGCCTCCTGTTTCATACAGCTGTCCAAATGATCGACCATATCAATGGCTCAAGATGATGCTAAAATGACAAATTTGCCTATTTGAGACGATTGATGGTCAAATGCCAGCCCGGCTCTGTGGAAGGAACACCAGACTTGGAAACAGAAGACATGGGTTCAAGTCTTGGCCCTGCAATTTAACTGACTGTTTGGCTGCAAGAAAGTTGCTTCATCTCTTGGGTCTCAGTTTCTTCATCTATAAAATGATGGGATGAGGGGATGTCTAGTCTTTAATCGCCAGTGATGCAAGTTTCTTTTCTTCTACCTTAATCAATCAAAATAGCCAGGTCTGATACGGAGAATGGGGGGGGGGGGGAGTTTCTTGTGTTAAAATACAGAACTAAGTACAGCACAGAGGACCCAGACTCAGCTCTTTGCCTCTGTTTTGTGTGGGCATAGATATGTGTGACACAAGCACCTTTAAAGAGAACACATGAAATAAGAAACCTCTATCTATCTATCTATCTATCTATCTATCTATCTATCTATCTATCTNATCTATCTATCTATCTATCTATCTATCTATCTATCTATCTATCTATCTATCTATCTACCTACCTACCTATCTCTCTACCTACTTTATCTACCTAATCTATCTATCCATCTATCTATCTACCCACTATCTTACATATAAATTATCTCTACCTACTTTATCTCACTACCTACTATATATAAATCAATTTATCTATTCATCTATTTATCTACTTACTTATCTACCTACCTACCTATCTCCCAACTACTTTATCTACCTAATTTATCTATCCATCTACCTATCTACCTATCTTAATATTTATCTCTCTACCTACTTTATCTCACTACTTACTATATATAGATCTATTTACCTGCTTACCTATTTACCTACTTATCTATCTACCTCTTTCTTTCTCTCCTTTCTCTCTCTTCTTCTTCCTCTCTCCCCCTCTCTCTCTCTGTCTCTTCCTCTCTCCCTCTCTCCCTCTCTCTCTCTCACTCCTTACTTATCTACCTACCTCTCTAACTGCTCCTTTTCTCTCCCTACCTATCTATATCTCTAAAGGACTAGATGCCTACCAACTACGGAGTGGCTAAACTAACTCTAGGTACATGAATATAATAGACTACAATGTTTTAAAAAATGATGACTACAGGGAATACATAGAAACATGGAAAGAAACAGAAGCCAAGAAAAAACCATATATATATATAATGTAAATGGAAAGAATGATCATCACAAAACAATAAAATTGAATATTTTTTAAAATTATAAGGAATAAGCTTAGTTCAAAAGAAGATATTTCCTCCAATACCTTAGTAGAGGTCAAGGGGAAGAGGCAGCCAGTATGGAGAACTGCATATATTATCAGATTTTTTTTTTCAATGTATTGATAACTTTTGCTGATTTTTCCCCTTATTCCTCTCTTTTTCCTAAAAAAAGAAAAATTATTTTTCTCTTTTTCTGAAAGGAGGCAAGGCAAAGGATGTTATAGGGAAATTTAGGTGATGAAAAAATATATTGACAAAATTTATTTAAAACGCCCCCAGAAAATTTTGGGTTTTCAGATTTCCTGGTGGACTATGACCCAAGAAGCAGAGAGATATGTTTTAGCAAGACTCTAGTGTCTGACTTTTCTGGTTTCTCCGCAGGGGCAGATCTTGTGGTGCAGTGGCAGCATGTTACCTTGGCTGCCTAGATGACTGCAGGGCCAGCAGAGAGAACAGCCAAAGTGGAATGTTGCAGAGGTGATGAGCTTTTCCAAGGGGGTGGGAGGGAGGGAAAGAGGGAGGTTACAGAACTGGCCATGGAGCTCTTCAGTACACCCTTGCTGGATGCTTCATAAAGTCGCACTGATGGCAGCTCAGAGATGGCCATCTGTTGTCAACTCTGGGCCAGACAAAAGATAATGTAATGGCAGCTAGCAAACAACAGGGCTGTTGTAGGAGGGAATGAGGCCTAGAACGAAGAGGTGGTGCTCCCTGTTTTACTAGCAAAAACCAGCCATCGATATAAACATCAAGAAATTAATGGATGGAGAATTTTTAAAAATTGAACTGAGCTACCATGGAAACAATTCAAATGCAAATGGAATGTCTTTAGTTTATGTCGATTACCTCTGCTCCTCTTCCTTCAATCATAGGCACCACTTGATCTTGATAATTGTTTGACTACCAGTATGCATGCTAACGCAGTCAGGGCCAAATTTAGAAAAAGGTGGGCCCAGGTGTGCCACCAAGCACACACATACAGATTAAGCATTTATAGATACAAAATGGGTACTTGCAAATGCGTTTGCTCACTTTGGACAAATGAATGCTTTGTGGTAATCGTGCTTGTTTGGTCTCTTGTTAAAAGTCCCAAATTTGTCTTCCTTTTAAGGGTGGTGGGAAAACTGGGGTGGAAACTACAGCAACTTTGGGTCTGTATAGCATAGTGAAAATTCTGTAGCAATGTTAACTTTCTTCCTCACTAAAGACAATTTCTATGGGGTTTAGGCTTTTTTCGTTCATTTATTTATTTATTTATTTATTTATTTTTGCGGTAGAATAGATTTTGGGTGGCAGGAGAGACTTGGGAAGAGTTGGGGCCAACAGAGGTGTTCCGTGGTTTTTTCTATGTCCTAAATGATTAACTTTTTGCCTTAGATAGTTGGCTCAATCAATCCTGATTGAATTATCCAATATTAACAGCTGAAAGTGATCAAACAAATGGTGAAAACACAGCATCAGTCAATAAATCAATGCAAATGATTCGGTTCCTGGAGATCCGATCAAATAAAAGAGATAGATCAATTTAACCACTGAGCAAATTAAACAGAAGTCTCTGCAGCACCAATTTGCTTCAAAAGCCCCGCAGGCCCACAAATGAAAGAAAAAGAAGCAACATACAAATGGACCAGTTCCAGAACCACATGTTTACTTGACTCAATTTGTGCCTGCTGTACCCATCCATGTATGTATGCGGCTGTAGGTGCTGGCTGAGATCTCAGCTCTTTAAACAGAGGAGAGGAATCGTGTATGATGAGAACAAGGAATAGTGATCTTAAGCCCACTAGGAATCAACAATCAGACTAGTATGGGACAGGAAGCACTATCTCCCTAGACAGATTTTTCTCCAAAATTATAATTATAAAACAGTGATACCTCACTACGCTGGGTATTTGTGAACCAGTAGAGTAACTGTGAATTGGTCTGGATTGAAATGAACAATAAAGGAAATTGTGCTTTAAGATGGAATAAGAGGAGGAAAGCCATTCTGAGACTCCCTAGAAATTTAAATTTTGTATGGAAATGAAAGAAACAGGCTATGAGAAAACAGGAGATAGGAAGGACAAAACAAGGTTTTAAAGATATTTTGTGGAAGTGGTATAGAGTTAGATGTCCTAAACATTTCTCCGTTCTCCAATCTGTACAAGGGAGAAATTAAGTTTAGATCAAGGAAAAGGTGAAAATAAAATTAAACAAATCCATTATCAAATCATACCCAAATCTTGTCATCTCTTTTATAGGAGGGGGATAACCCTCACCCTGAAAACAAACAAACAAAAAACCTACACATACCCAAGTCTCTATTTTCTTTCTTTTCTTTTTTTTATAAACTCTTACCTTCTGTCTTAGAATCAATAATAAATATTAGTTCCAAGGCAGAAGAGCTAGACAATTAGGGTTAAGTGACTTGCCCAGGATCACAAAGCTAGGATGGATCTGAGGCTAGATTTGAACCAAGGACCTCCCTTCTTCAAGCCTGGCTCTCAATTCACTGAGCCACCTAGTTGCCCCTTCTTTCTTTTTGTTTTTTTTTTCCCTGTCAGATCATGTAGAAAATAATTTTTGAACTCTAATTAAAGTTTTTAGAGATCGTGTAAAATAAAAAAATTAGATTCTGCATACAGAAAAAATGTTTAATTACCTTAAAAACATAAAAATCGGGAAAGTAATTCTGATTAACTAAGGAGGTAAGAGAGACAGTTCCAGGCTTGGAATCAGACAGACTTATGTACAAGTTCTGCCTCTGACATTTACTAGTTACATGACCTGGGATGGTTACTTCATGCTTATGAGTCAGTCAACTGGACAGGTTGCAATGCAGGAAGTTCCTCATACTGATAAATTCAGAGATCCTATTTTTTAACTATAGAAACAGATAAAGTCCAGAAATTTCTAGGATAGGAAGAAGTTTCTTTAACAAGCAGCCGTTATTTCCCCCCACGTGATCAAGATCAGCATTGTTCATGAAAGGTGAAACAAAATGTTTGTTTTACTTCTGTATAAAGTTAGGAATTCAAAGCAAGAGTATGAATTTTGGAGTTTTCTCTAAAGGCTATTTAGTTGCTTTATAAACTCCGTCTACTGGAAAATAGTTATATTACTATTGGTAATACTTTGTGGTCTTTTTTCCAAACTGCCTTTCTTCCAAAAAGCTCTGCCAAGAACATCTCACTCATCGTGATGTCACTTGGGAAGGGAGGGTAATATACAGACCTATTGGATGGTAGTGACTGTGGATTTGTGGCAATATGAGAGGGAGCAGCTCTTCAGCAATTAGGGAAGACTTTGTTGTTGATTTTAAGAAAGCAACACATTCAGCGGGATTGCTACAAACAGGCTCGGAATTCCCTTTGTACTCTAAGACCAGTCAGTCAACTAGCATTTATTAATCGCTTATTACATGCTAGACACTACTTTAAGTGCTGGAAATAAAAATGCAAATAGAAAGGAAGACAGTCTGGGGCCCTCAAGGACCACATTGTCCTTTAATGGTTTTTAAAAATGATTTTTAAATTTTATTTAAGGACTTTTCAAAACAACTTCTAAGTTAATAAAGTGAAACAAAATCCTAAAAAAATATATATTCTCTATATTCTCATGCATATATTTTTTGCTGAAAAGTTCCTAAAGCACATGAGGAAAACAAAAGGAGAGGATCAATCAAAATTTCAGAATCTCCTTTCTCTCCTAAGCAAGGTTTCTATGTCTTGGAGAAATAGTCAGCCACTGACTGCCCACCAGGAGCCTGCATGGGGTTCTCAAAATGGATAGGTAGGGATCTTTTAGTCAGAATCAATGAATGAGTCTGGATAAAGGATGTGGGTTGTTTCAATTCATTAATAGGCAAATAGTTTACCTACTAGAACAATAATAGTGAGTACATCTCAAGTCTAAGATCATCTCAGGTCTAGAGCCATCTTCCCATTTACCCAAAGGACAAAACAAAGTCCGTACTTGGGTACGCCCCAACTCATACTCTCTCTTGCTCTTATTTGACAATTTCCCCCCTTTTCTGATTTGCTCTCCAGACCTACTACTGCCAGATATTCTTCTCCCCTCATTCCTTCCCTCTTGTCCAATATCCATAGGGCTGGACTCCATCTTCTGAAGTAAAAATAAGTTAATCTGTAAAATGCATTATTCTAAAATACTAATAGGAAAAGGGCTCAATTCAGATCTCTAGGTTACACAAGTGCAAACAAACAAGTAAGGGCCTTCTGGAGACAATACATAATTATTATTTGGTCTGTTTTATATTAACTTGCATAAAATTGTTCTTGCATCAATTTAAAATATGCCTACAAATCATTATTTAGCTCTTCAAAAAAACATAATCAAAAAAAGAATATAGCACTCTCTTCCCTTTAAGTACTACTGACCCCTGGCTTGGAAAATAGTTTCGTAAGCAATATGCTAGACTATCTTTGAAAACCCGTGTTCTTGTCCAGTCTATGCCACTAAGTAGGTTTGTGACCATGGATTGTTTCTTAACTTGTCTTGTTCTGAGTCCTCCTCCTTTATAAAACAGGGTCTTGCGTAGAGGACTTCTGAAGTCCCTTCAACTTGAATAGTGTATGAGTTTTATAAGTAAATAAAATATTCCTGTATAAGAAGGTCAACCTTTGCCAAGAGAATGAAAATTATTCAAATCAATTTGATCAAAGTTTATTAAACTCCACAAGAAGTTTATATCCTAACAAAGGGTGTTGTTTGGGTGGGGTGGGATGGAAGGTGGGAGAAGAGGAAAAGACCAAGATGGTAAGATTTAGAACTGAAAGTGACCATAGCGACCGTCTAAGTATATACCTTCTCATGTTACAGATGAGGAAACTGAAGCTTAAAGAAATGAAATCACTCTTCTCCAAAATCATATAAGTAATCAATAGTAAAGCCAGAAAAATGAACCTAAATCTTCTCACTTCAAATCCAATGCTATTCCCATTCTTATTGCTGTTATTCTACTGTTTCAGTCATATCTGACTCATTTGGAGTTTTCTTGGAAAAGATATTGGAATGGCTTGCCATTTCCTTCATGAGCTTATTTTATAGAAGAGGAAACTGAGGCAACCAGAGTAAAATGATTTGCCCAGGATCACACAACTAGTAGGTGTCTGAAGCTGAATTTAATTCCAGGTTGGTGTTCTATCCATTACACCACCTAGTTGCTGTTCCCTCTGTACTAAAGTAAAAAATTTACAAAGCAACTCTAATATATATATATATAT
>NW_025382008.1:0-5687 GCF_016433145.1 Gracilinanus agilis | reverse complement strand
CAAATATACATATACATATATATAACTATATATAATACTTAAAATATAAAAAAAAATACTAATTCATGGTTCCCATGTTAAGAATCCTGTGTTAAGTGGTAATACACTGAATCTAGAGTATGGAAGATCTAGGGCTCAATTGGGGCTCTTGGCAAGTCACTTAGTCTGTTTCTCTCAGGTTCCTCATCTGTAAAAAATGGGGATAATAATAGCACTTCTTCCTAGGACTATTGTGATCTAAAACAAGATAATAATTGTAAAAATACTGAGCACATGAAGACTATATAAATGTNCATATAATATATTATTATATTGCATAATTATAATTATAAACGATTATAAAGGAAAGCCATAGTATTGTAATATAGTCAACAAATATATATACACATATATATATATAACTATATATAATACTTAAAATATAAAAAAATACTAATTCATGGTTCCCATGTTAAGAATCCCGTGTTAAGTGGTAATACACTGAATCTAGAGTTTGGAAGATCTAGGGCTCAATTGGGGCTCTTGGCAAGTCACTTAGTCTGTTTCTCTCAGGTTCCTCATCTGTAAAAAATGGGGATAATAATAGCACTTCTTCCTAGGGCTATTGTGATCTAAAACGAGATAATAATTGTAAAAATACTGAGCACATGAAGACTATATAAATGTTAGCTATTGTTATTATTAAGTCCAGAAAAAATCCATTCATTTAATATTTAGATTGCCAGTTTTCTGTATTTATCTTGTGATTTTGTGAATTCTGAGAGTCCTCTGTTGTTGTTGTTGTTGACATTGTCAAAAGAGTAGTCACACTTGGAGGGATCTGCAATCTTATCAACTTGGGTAAAGAAATGCCAAAGGAGTAGTTACCCTTGGATTTTGTACCTGGGATCTCATCGACACAGGCACTCTCTTTTCCAGTTCAGATTGTAGCACAACATTCTCTCTTTCCTTGGGCCCTTCTTTTCCATGTCTTTCTTGAGGCACCTGCCAGTGTATCCAAGCCTTTCCTCAAGATCCCTTTTTATTTATGGATGCTCAAGCAGCATTCACCATGATCTTGCTTTTTATATGCATCTAGCTCATCCTTTTTTCTGAACATAGCAACACATGAAACAGATTTATGGTTATATTAATTAAAATATAATGTTACCAAAAGAAGATATAATCAAATCAGTATGCTTTTATTTATTTTTTTTTCTTTGCAATCATGCATGGATACTTAGAGTGTATGTTAACCAACTGTATCCTTAAGTGTGTTAGTTACCTAAGAATTAATCATAGAATATAATTACTTCCTCCCCACGCATCCTATGAAAGAAATTCCATTCCATCCTCCTTTCCATACATCCCCAGCCCTTTTCCTCCTGAATCTGATTGTAGATATTTTATTCCTTTTGATTCTAGAAGATGGTATAATTTAGTGCGCTTTATTTCTCTCTTTTAGATCATAGCTCTTGCATTACTTTTCAACTAGGAGAACACATGAGCTTGTGAATGCTGAATGACTAAAACAATTATACTTTTTTACCAAGAGAGCTAAAACAAGACCCCATACTGATTTAATTAGATTTGGTGTACATACCTACAGAAATGATTGTATGTGTGTGGGTTATGTGTGTGTGTGTGTGTGTGTGTGTATGTGAGTGTGTGTGTGTGTGTTTGGGAAAAAAGACAGGAAACCACACAGTGTAAGAATGTGCTAACTCTAACAAGCAAAGAATCTTTGGAAGTACTTGTAAAAAGATAATTTCCCATTGTTTTGGTGTTCCCCATTTGGCACAAGCTGTAGGATAAATGGCATAAGATTGAAACCTTCCTGATAACTAACTCAAATCACCCCATTTCAAATGCCTTTCCCATTTTTTCCGTCTGCCCCACTCACCAAAGAATTGTTCTTTAGTATTATTTAAAAAACTTTAAGGGTTATCAATACTTCTTTATAGAATGATTTTAATGAATATTTCTTTAAGGATCATAGTGCCCTAAATCATACTATATAATTCTGTATTACAAAAGTGGAATGGCTATATCAAGGAGTTACTTGATTTGTTTAGGAAGAAATCAACTTCTCCTTTCTTCTCAACCCCAAATAGTCGATTTGTAACTTGTAGATACTCTGTTTATGTAATATTTCTTTGTATTTTTGCCATAGTCTGCCACTGGGCTGAAGAGGAAACGCCTATTACTGAATCTTAACATTCCTTCTAATATTACCAGCAAAATCATTAATCTAACCCAATTTGAGGATTTCAGATTGCTGAGTAGGGCATAAAGTTTATGCAAAAAAGTCCATTGATTTATTTGTGAATCTCCCAAATCCCCAACATGTAATTGGATTGATTCAATTATATGAATGATATATATGTATTGCTACTTTCAAAGGCATGTAGAAGTCATGATAATATTTCAACATTCTGATAAATAAGTGATGGATTGATACAAGTATTCCCTCAAATGATGCATATTAAAATTCATTCATATATAACTCATGTACATTTTTCAAGAAAATTTATTGATGGTGGTCCATTAAGTAGAATGCTGGACTTCCCTGCTTTCTGACACATACACACAAGACTGTCCATAGTTAACTTTCAATCTTGCTATGTAACCATGTCATTTCTTTTCTGGTCCTATATTTCTTTGATGACAAATTTTCTCCTATAAAAATTCTCATTTTTTTAATGTGTTTCAGCTTGCTCATGATCAATATATGCCTCCCTCTCCATTACCCTTTTGGGTAATCCTCAAATTCAGCTCTTTGGAGACTTGTTTTCTGTGAATTTGTGCAATACATCACCACAAAAACATTAATGCTGAAAAAGATAAATCTTTGTTTAAGGCAGAGACTAGAAGTTCTCAAAACAATTGTACAATTTTCAAAAGCAATTGAGCCCACTGTCCTTTTTCATTCTATTTTAGTCTCCATTTTGTTGTCTCTTCACAGCCTCTGTCCCTGATCTACGTACTAATGGGTAAACTTTAGAGACTGCCTTTCCACCTGAACAACTTATTACGAACCTAGGCATTCTTCTTCTACTTGCTTTCTCCTCTATGTATAATTAAGCCAAAATCTTTCCCTTGATTATGGATCTCATTTAAAAGACTTTGCAATATTCTGGGTTTTGATTCAGTCAACATTCTGTCATCTACAAACAAGACATCAGGGGCAAAAGTTATTAACTTTTTTTGTGCACTGGACCCCTGTGACAGTTTGATGAAATATATATATATATATATACACACATATACCCCTTCTCAGAATGTTTCAAAATACATGATTTTAAATCAGCATAATTGCAAAGAAAGACAATTTCATTAAAATAGTTATCAATTTTTTAAATGAATTTTATATATTCCATATTAAGGAGCCCTGAATTCTAGAGGACCTCACCCCATTAGGAAATGAGTCATGAATTAGACTGTCCTCAATCTCTGAAAATTCATTTGAAAGTTTTACTTTACCTCACGTTATCAGGACTAAGTAGCTCTGTGATTATTTTGTGTTTACATGGAAATTAGATGTAGAATTTGGATTTGAACTCATTAAGCAAATTCTAATGCCAGAATACTTTTTTTTTGTTATTTGCCAATGTTGTTATAGTTACCACTTTAAATATATACATAAATTAAATATGTCACATAACAAAAATATAAGATATATGATTTGTAATAAAAATGTAATCAATTATAATAAATATGGATATTCTAAGAGAAACACATTCTCATATTAATTATGTCCAAAAAATCTCTCTTTGTTCCCTTCCCTCTCCTGCTACCCCCTCTCCAAGAAGGCAAATAATGTAATTTAGATTGTACATATATTATTATATAAAATATTTCCCTATTTATTGTGTTGTGAAACAAGAGACACATTGCTTACACTAGAGAAAAATTTATGAAGGAAATAAAATGAAGAATGATATGCTTCAATCTGCATTTGGAATGTGTCTATACCTTCTCTTGCAGTGGGTAGCCTTTTTTGTCATGAGTCCCTTTAGATGTCCTGGACCTGTGCCTTCTTGGTCGCTGTTGTCATTCACAGTTGATGATCATCATATAGTACTGTGTATTCTTTCCATAATAATCACAAGAATAGTTTTTTTTTCCATTAAGGAAACTTATCTTTCTTTAAAAAAAAGAATGTTTTACTTCACTCTTAGTAGATTTATTTCATTATTTTCTCAGTCAACAGATATAAAAACTATAATATAACCAACTTTATAAGATAAATGTACGTTTTTCTTGCTTTTAAATAACTCATTTCCTACAAAGATTCCTTGGGAGCTTCTGTTCTGTCCAATTTTATACTTGAGAAATACTTAAAATTTGTACCCTTTGGAATTTCAATAGGAGTTGTGTAATTGTCACTGACTAAACCATGTCACCTAACACATCATACATAGCTCCTGCTGCAAGAACAAAGGGAATGTCAAATGGATGGGAGATGTTTATCAGGAAAAAGTTAAGATGGAGAGAAAAAACATGATTTAAATGTTTCAAAAGAGTCCTGACTTTTCTGTCTGATGGGCCTGGCCCCCACTCTGATACCTTGGCAAAATTCATTTCATCTTTCAGCCTTTATTTCTTTCTCATTTGTCAAATGACCACGCTAAGAGTGACCTTCAAAGAGTGGTCCTGAGAAAGAGCCAATAAATAACTGGAAAGCTCAAAGGAAAGATGCATCTCAACATGAATTTAGAAAAGCAAATGAGAGGAGACTTTCTGTGCCCAATAAAAAAGAAGAAAAAAACCTACAACTATTTTCTTTGAATCTGTTGAAGAATATGGCCAACAGCAGAGGATGGAGGGATCAAAATGTGTGTATATTAAGGGCGGGGGGAGCTGACAATTGACAAAATAAAATGAAAAGTAATGACATAAAGAATGTTAGAAGATGCCTTCAAGGAAAAGAGTTCTCAGAAAGTTGAGATTTCAATTGCAAACATTTCTTTCTCTCTAATTGTTGTGCTGTGTGCTGCTGCTCTATGATGGAGCTGCCGTAAACCGTGTTATTGGCTTGTAGAATAATTTAATTATAATTTAACATTTACTTTTATGCTATGCAATTACTTACATTGCTTTCTTCGGAAAACAATACATTTAAGCAGCTGCACATGATGAAAAAATAGCTGACAGGGTCAATTTTTAAAGTTATGCTAAGGTTTAGTTACACTCTTTTTTTTTTTCCTACAGTGGACTTGACAAAAGAGGGGGGTGGGCCAGAGCAGAAAGAACTCTGGACTGGGACCCTGAGATGCAGGGACCAAGCCATTATCTGAGACCAACTAAGCCTTGTCATACTGAACAATGTACTTTATGTCTCGAGGTTCTCTGAGTCAAGGAGGTGGTCAAGTGGACAGAAGACTAGGTCTAGAGACGGGAAAATCTGAGTATAAAGTAAGCTTCATTAATTCTCTAAATGGGAGAACCATGGCAAGTCATTTAATCTCTGCCTCAGTCTTTTCAACTATAAAATGGAGACAATAATAGCATCTAAATTCAAGGGTGGTTGCAAGGATAAAATGAAATATTTGTAAAAAGCTTACTTAGCACAAGGCCTAGAAGATAGCATGTGCTCAATAAGTACCTGTTTACTCCCTCTCTCCTACCTCCCTCTGTCTTTCCTTCCTCTCTCTGTCTTTCCTACCTCCCTCTGTCCTTCCTCCCTCCCTCCCTCCCTCTATTTG